>NC_141543.1:44382500-44650000 GCF_021556685.1 Rattus norvegicus | reverse complement strand
TGTGCAAACAATCACAAGTGTGATAATCTTTCTCATTTCTGGGTCCTTGGACACATCCACATGAGTTAGTTTCATCCCTAGGGAAGCACAAACTGCCCCAGAAGAAACAGTATACCTGGCTGTCTTCCACCAACATTAAAGTTCATGTATACTGAATATTAAAAACAATTGAAAATATGACTACTGTGCTAGTAATATTTATGTAGAAAGTTAGTTTCGTACTTTTAACCCAGTAATTTAATTTCTACATATTAATCCTAAGGAAATAACCAGTCATTTATTAATTTATACATAAAAGCTGTTAGTTAACAGAAGAAAAACTAGAAAAGGCAAACATATAGCACAGTATGAATGTTAAAGTATTTTGGAGAAATTTTAATTGACAAAAAATTTAAAAGGCAGGACATATAAGCAGTTAGCATCATCCAATATAAAGGTTTGTGTTAATAAACATTCCTTTGAAAGTCACTTTCCCAGCACTACCTCTGGCTCTGAGGACCTTGCCTTACTTTCCTTAATATTCTTCTATGCATTTAATTTCTGTAAGAATCATATATTTCACAAAAACCTTTGACCATTTTTAAACTGACATTTCTCCCACTGAATACCAAGTGCACTTATTTGTGGACTCACAGCCCTGAGGTTTGTTATAAGAATCTACGTTACTTTCTAGAGTGAATCAGATTATACTAGGAGATATGGATAGTAGTGAATGGGTCAGAGAGGGGAGAAAGAGGGGTGCGGTAGAGAGGGAGGGAGGGAGGAAGAATATCCTTGAAAAAATTTAATATAGAAAGCACCAGGAAAATCACAACACTTGTAAAACAATGGAGAAAGTAAAAAAATGTAAAAGTTTTTAATAACCAATGACTAATGACCAATGAATAATACTGAGGGGCTTGAGATCCAGTTAAGCCCACACTGGTACACCACAAAGAGACTACCTAGTAAAAGAAACTTAATTTCACAACTAAAGTACCCAAGCGCCAACTAATTTTTAAACTTCTAAAACAATGTCCAGATCTATAATTGACTCAGTCACATTTCTATAAAAATGACTTAGCATTAATAATGTCTGGTATTTCAGAGATTCATTTCCGGTCAAAGGTACATTAACTGTTTATTTTGATAAAAATTATAAGATGTTTTGTGTATATTGGTTCAGGCTTACTCTTGGAATTTAATTCAAGGTAATATCAGTATTAAAAATTGAACACACATATGAAAATGCTCACTATTAGACTTTATTTCAAACAAAACAATTGGACTGAGGTGGTGGCTCAATGGGAAAGGCATCTGCTATGCAAGCATGAGGTACTGAGCTTTGGCTCTCAGATGTTGTACTGTGCATCTTTTAACTCCAGTACCCTACACGTAGATGGAAGGGAGAGACACGTTTCAGTAGCTTGATGCAGGCCAGCTATCCTGGTATACACAGAGGTGAACAAGAGAATGTGTCTGAGAGGACTGGCAGTGGAAACTGTCTTCTGAGCCACAGATATGCTGTGACACATGTGTGCCTACACACAGACATTTAAATATATAGATAAAATAACAAAGCAACTAATCTTATGTAAAAAATAAAATAAAGCTCAGGACTGAACTTGTGACTTGCACAGGCCGTGCATGTTCCTTACCAATGAACTACATTCACAAACTCAGCAAGTTGGTAATTCAGTTTTCTCAGTGAGCAGAACTGTATGGGCACCTGTATCAGGCATATGTAATGTACTACAGACCAACAAAGGGAAGTACAATCCATGAAGAAACATCAGGGGTTTCTCCAGAGAGAATGGAGTTTAGGAGCAAACCAGACTCTGTCAGAAGATACAGCATAACAATACTATGAACAAAAAGAACAAGAAGCAAGTTAAGATTAGAGGTAGAGGGTGCTGGAGAGGTGGCTCAGTGGTTAAGAGCACTGATTGCTCTTCCAGAGGTCCTGAGTTCAATTCCCAGCAACCACATGGTGGCTCACAACCATCTGTAATGAGGTCTGGTGTGTCTGAAGACAGCTACAGTGTACTCGTATACATTAAATAAAAAAAAGGAAAAGATTAGAGGTAGACTCAAAAGCCTAGCATTAATACTAGGGGAAAAGGTCAGTAATAGCCTCCCAGAAAAAGAGCAGACTGAAAGAAAGGAAGGACAGAGTTGTGCCGGAACGCTGTAAAGGTAGACAGCTGTCACATAAGAAAGGGACTTCAAACTGTAAGACATTTAGGTTAAACAACTAACTAGCCTTGCTTACTAAAAGAAAGGAGGGTTTTTTTTGTTTTTGTTTGTTTGTTTGTTTGTTTTTTGGTAAGACAAAGTCTCACTCTATAGATCAGGATGAACTGGAGCTTGTGGTGGTTCCTTCTGGCTCTGCCTCATGAATGCTGGGATTAAAAGGATGCACAGCCAAGGCTTATTTCTGTGCTTTCAACTACAAGGGCAAATGTGGTCTGAAAACGTTGAATTGATAATTCTAGCAATAGACAATCCACAAGTTTTAAATAGTACATCTTTCTGAGTAGCATTATTTAGATCCTATTGTCTTGTTCTTTTTAACACTCATCTCTGTTTGGAAACTAAGATTGTGTACTATCTACCAAGAGCTCAAGTTCAAAGTGTTCTAAAAACTGTGTGTGTGTGTGTGTGTGTGTGTGTGTGTGTGTGTGTGTGTGTGTGTGTGTGAGAGTATTTTGCCTGGATGTTGTGAGCCTCCATGTGGGTGCTGGGAACTGAACCTGGCCCTCTAGAAGAGCAGCTGGTACTCTTAGTCACTGAGCAATTTCTCTAACCCCTTAAGTTTGTGTCCTGGGTACAGCTGGTTGACTTTAGGTTATTAGGCTTGGTGCCAAGCATCTTTACCTGATGATTCATGTCACCAGGCTCAAGTTCAAGAAAGTCCTACTCTGAGGTTGCCAATATCTTTAGAAATGAATCTTTTACCTGTGAAATAGGGAAAGGCAAAGAACATTTTGTACTGTTTTGCTGGCACATATCAAACTAAAAAAAGGCACAGTGATATTCAGGTTAAGATGAGCAAGGCAATAAACTCGAAGAAGACAGACAAGCATCCAAATGCCGGCATGTGGTACACAGAAGCAACAGGCCCAATCAATACCTCTGCGAAGGAGCTTCTGAAACGAGAGACACCAAGCTATTCACTGCAAGTAAGAGATGGCTATGTACATTTAGGATTCAGTTTGGACCAAAAAAATACAAAAATGACTGGTAAGGGGGGGTCTGAAATAAAGAAGTTGCTGCCATATTCTACTTAGCAGGAGCAGTGTGCTTATGCTGCGCACTAACTAAGCTACCCTGAGCTTACACTTTCATTCTCATTCAGTAGCTTACTTAACTTTAGTTAACATATTTATGAAAGTGATTGCAGTTGCTGAGTGTTTTACAGAATACCAGACACTGGGCAAAGTCCTTTAATAAACCTACAAGTTACCAACCTAAACATACCAATACCCCCGGAACTATAATACTACCACAGAACCCACAAATCAAAAACACTCAGACCAAAATAAAGCCCACACAACCTGACTAAAGACACACCAAGCTAAGTAAACTTACCTAAGACAGGTGCTGTTATTATGACAGTCTGATCACTCTGAGGAAACAATGAGGTGCTCGTTATTAAGGCAAGAGCAATGGAAGGTGGAGAGTGCGAACAGACATTGACAGATGCTCTGAAAGCACAGGTGCACGCTCCGTCTTTCCAAAAGGAAAATGACACAGAATTGACTCTTGGGGATGAATAGGTTTTGGGTAAAACAACAAATAATAAAGGGAGATTTAAAACAAAATGAAGAATATAAGTGATTTATATAAAAACATGGCCTGTTTAAGGACCAACAATGTGGCATGGTAAAAAAAGATAGAGGCTACATAGGAAAACAAAGTACAAAGCTGGAAATGTGAGGACCTGTGCTAGGCAATCTGGCAGCTGCCGTTTATCTATTTAATTACTTAAATGGAGTTCAAACTAAATAAAGTTAAAACTCTAAGACACCGTGTTACATTAGCCACATTTTAAGCGCTTAGGGAACCATATGTGGGTGGCTGTTCCCATCTGGGCAGCACCAACATAAGGCACCTGCACCATCATAGCAAGTTCCACTGCACAGGCTGGTCTGGACTCTGGAAGTCCTCATGTGCTGGATCACTGCCACTTCTCCGATAGACTGTGGTAAAACACCACCAAAACTGATCAATCAATCAATCATAAAACAAAATTAAAACAAGGATATTGTTAGAGCTCCATCTAAAATTTAAAAAAGCAAAATGAATGGACCAGTTGGTGGTAGGGGGTAGGAGAATATGAAGAACAAGTTTACCAAAAAGAAAACCAGTTTTGAACAAATTTTAAAATCAAATACAAAAATGACTAAGTACATTTGTTTTGATAAAGAGATTATATAATACTTTTCATCTTAAGAAATACCTCCAATTTAGATGAAAACAGTTTGTGCAGTGGGCTTGGGTGATGCTGTAACAGTCCTGTGAGGAAAATTAAGGCAGGGGTAGTGGCACATGGACAGGCAAGAGGCTCATGAGTTCAAAAATGACCCAAGTTATATATTGCAAGACCTCTCACAACAAAATATTAATGAGCACTGAGAAATGACTCAGAGAGACGGAAACACACATTTTAAATAGCTGATGGGGAAAAAAAATCTACAGGTACTAAGAATTAGGCACCATGTGTGTACTTATATCCCAAGTACCCTGACAGAAGCCCAGGGAACAGGCAGGTAAGGAGTCAGGACCACCGCTTTAGTGGCAAAGCAACCAAAGTACAAAGTGAGTAAAAGGAGGAAGACCTGCAGGCAGCCTGCTCATCCACTGACGCTGGACTCTCTCTACATGGCGTAACATTTTGTTTTACAAACATTTTTGTGCTATTTCTAAATACTAAATACATCTTCTTCAAAGGTTCATGATCTGAGAAGATTTTACAATGTCCAAAATGGCTATAAAGTATGAAAAGGTTTTAATTATTCCTACAGCAAAAAAATTACTTAAAATCTTAAAATCACAATGTACATAGGTGTTAGAGTTTCTGAAGAAGGCTAATAAAATCTGACTCCATCAAGTGCTGCGGAAAGGAGGTGGAACAAGTTACTTTTTCTCTTAGACCAAGGGAAAGACTACAACAAAGAATGGAGAGACTGTGCAGGCACCCTAGAGAACATGTTCTTGGTTTTATTTTGTTTTAAATAATGCTGTTAAATGTAGCATTTAATATATGATCTAGTCACCTCTCCTGGGTATGGACTTGAGGAAGCTGAAAATAACTGTCTCAAAACAGATGTATACAAATGTCCCTAACTGTGCCACACGGAAACAATTAAATACTTAACCAACAGGTAGAACATGAAACAAGCTACGCCACACTGAAACAATGGAGTATTATTCAGCAAAAAAGTAGAGATAATGAGATACATAATATGGATATATCTTTAATCACTGAAACAAATATAAGATGATAGGCAAAAAGAATAATGTGACATATTAAGCCATATAACATTTCAGAGAATAAAACTAATTAACACTAAGAGAAAGCACAGTGGCTGCCTAAGGACAGGGATTTAGTGAAGGATGGCTTACAAAAAGAGACAAAGCATTTGGGAGTGATAAAAATGTTTATCTTGATCATGCTGACTGCTATATAAAGGTCTATATATAATATTAAGCTTCAAGTATGAGTTATATACTGTTTATAGCCAATAAAGTTAAAAAGACATAAACTGTTACAAAGACCGAGGTTTTAAAGATATTACTACTAGAATGAGGCCTGCAGGCACAGGCCATACTTTAGAGCTGTCTGGAAAGCCGAGACTGCAAGTTTCAACCCTGAGTTGGTACAGAGTGAGTTCGACCCTGTCTCAAAAGTAAGATGGAAGCTGGGTATGTAGCTCCGTCAAGAAATGATAGAGGTGCCGAGGTCAAGCCCCAGCACTACATTCTTTTTACATTATTTTCACATTGACATTATGCCTGCCATTGGGAGGAATGAATACGATCACAGTACAGTTTATGCATACATTAAAACATCACAATAAAACTATGTTGTAGTTAACAGTAAATATTCTAATATTCCATCTTCTCAGTCATGCTTTTAGTGGGTGAACCAATGCACAAACATGCAAAGTGCTAAGGATTACATTCAGGGACTCAGTGCATGCTAGGCAAGCACTTTACCATTGAGCTATATTCCCAGCTCTTCTGCAGTTATTCTAATTATTCAGTAAGAAAAAACTTAAAATCTAACCAAGATCTTTAATTCTCACAAAATTATGATGTACAGGTTATGCAGTAAATAGTAAGTGTGACAAAGAAAACAACAATGGCAAAATATTCTGTACATTTTCAAGAACTGCACACTTTTAGCACTCTAGCAAGAAAAATTTGAAGGTTGTAAACTGAAGAAAAGAGACTATCAAAGATTCAGATGGATAGACCTCTGAGTTCAAGACCAGCCCAGTATATACATAACAAAGTGCCAGAGAAGCCAGAGTTACACCGTAAACAAAAACTCACAAATAAAAGTATTTCTCATTTTGCTCTATGAATTGCTGACAATAAGACAAAGAAAATAAAGAACTTTATAGTGGTTATAACACCAATTCTCTCTAAATGCTTTCACAGAAACTAGAACCTCATTTTTCTTTTTAAAAAACTTGCAGTCTTATAAATTTATTCAAATGAGTTTTTTGAAAGAAGCATCCAAACTTTACAATTACATTTTGCTAACTTTTTGTACAGGTACATATTTTAAGTTGAACAAATTTCCCTTCTGTTCATTCTCCCCAGAACCCCCTTTCTTACCTTTCTCCCTTTCATGTCTTTGTCCCCCTAGGCAATTTTACTTCTATTTTAATCATATATTATATACATCCATACACACATGCATATATCAATATATCCACACATAATTTTATGTATACATATATAAAATCTAACAATCACAAGAGAAAAGACATTTGTCTGTGACTGGCCTAATTCACTTAATATGACTCTCCAGTTTCACCAATTTTCCTGCTAACAGTATAACTTCATTCTCATGTGTGCATGCGTATGGGCATGTGAATACATGTGTATGTGGTAATGTCATGTGTATGTTGTAGTTAGAAGATATTGTTCTTGGTTGCTGTCCGTCTTTTTTGACAACCTTTAACCAGCCCAGAACTTGTTAAGTAGGGTAGATTGGCTGGCCAGGGAGCCTTGGAGACTAGGATCTGCCTGTCTCACTGTTGGGGCTACACGTTTGGGACTTCCATTACTAGCCATTTAAAATGTGGGTTCTAAGAATGGAACTCAGGCTGTCATGATTGCAAGGCAAGCACTGTATCGTGGAGCCATCTGCCCAGCTCTCATTCTACTATACACACGCACCACACTTCCCTTACCCATTTCTCTGCTGTTAAACACTAAGCGGTTTCACACCTATTTTTACCAGTGCTGCAATAAGCACTAGTGTGCAAGCATCTCGTTTTCGGATGTGCTGACTTGGAGTTCTTCAGGTCAACACCCAGGAGAATACAGCTGGCTCAAACAGTAGACCTACTTTGAGTTTTGAGAAACTGTCGTATCAATTCCTTTAAAAGTTGAACTAGTTCACATTCTTAGGAAGACTGTCAATATAGCATTTTCTAAATTGCCTGAAATATATCCTTTCTATGAAAAAAATATTAATTCAAGATACCACACACACAAGTATTCTGGTAAAAATCCTTTTCTAACTAATCTAGTCTCACTGACAAATAATCAGGTTTGCCCCAGTTGATCAATTAAGTTCCCTCATAATTTACCAAATTCCAGACAGCACCTAGTGGGAAAACTACCTAACTCAAGCAGCTTATGTACACACACACACACACACACACACACACACACACACACACACACACACACACACACGTGCAAAAATGCCACTTAAAGAGTTATCACCCAACAAAATCCTAAGTGGTAACTGCTTGGTTTAATTTAGTCAGGAAACCAAACTGTCTAAAGTGAGACGACTTTCTTCAGCACACAGGAAAACTAAAAGCAAATGACTCACGTATGTAAACCATAGATAGACCTCAAGAGGAAATATAGACTATGCCTTTTGACATGACACCAAAAACAAACAAAAATCTGGAGAAAGAACATATTAAAGTTGAAACTAAAATGTACAAGCAACAAACATACATGTAGGTGCCCCACACGTACACACATAGACATAAAAGTACTCTTTAACCCATCATACAAAGAGCCAAACGGTATAAACATCCTTTTATTTGGCAATGCTACATCTTATAATTTTTCTAGTGTGATTAATATACTGAGATACACATCCACAATGATATTTCATAGAAAATCATTTTTAAAAAACCTAGAAATAAGTTTAATAACCAAGTATTAGAAGCTCAATGAAGAAATGATGACATATTGTTACAATGAGTATTAAATGTGTTAGGCATGGTGGTTATGTGTTTATAGTTCTAGCTACTAGGGAGGCTGAGCTGGGGACATCTCTTGAGCCCAGGAGCTTGGGACAAACCTAGGCAACATGGTGAGAAGTTATCTAAAAAAAACAAATCAATGTTATAAAAAAGTTTAAAATTTTATTTTTTTAAGATATACTCTTACTTTATATATATTTATACATTTGGCCAGCATGGATGTCTGTGAACCATGTATATGCCTGTGTACCTCCTGTGTGCTTGGTGCCCAGGGAGGCCAGAAATGGGTATCAGAACTCCTGGAGCTGGAATTATAGATGGTCGGGAGGCTGGGAATCTAAGTCTGCTCCTCTGCAAGAACAAACAGTGCTCATAAGCACTCACCTGCCTCTCCAGCCCCTAAACTTCCAGTTTAAAATGTTAGAACACAAGGAGATCCAGCACAAGAAGGTCTATAGGAGTCTAAATAGGGCTGACTAGAAAATATCTTTATCATGGCATTTTAGAGTTAAATTGTCCAAAGAATAAGAAACAGAATTCTACAAATTGCAACAAAACAGTGCCATATCACACTGAAAGGTATCTTATTAGGACTATGCAGGCTTCTCGGGAGAATTCTTAGCAGCTGAAGTACTGTTAGAGATTAGTTGCCAATTGAGAATGTTAGTCTGAAAGAAACTAAGGAAAAGTCCAAGACAGGCAAAAGTCATTATAAGACAAGCCTCAGAAAAAATACTTAGGGAACCCTCCAGTAGTGAAAGACAGGCAGCACCACTAGGGAAAACATACAGTGTAAAACTCAGAAGAGACAAAATTAAAAGGAGAAAACAATCACCATTCAGTAAAACATACAGATCAATACTAGGAAGAGAAAAGGACAGAGGACAACCAAAATGATGACAGGCTGAACATATTCTGATGCAGATCACCATGCAAACAGAACCGAAAGCAGGCAGATACACAGATATTTGTACCTGAAAATAGACTATGAAGAACTTAAAAATTAACACAACTGTAAGGAACTAAATAGAGACTTAGCACTTAATATAATAATAATATAATAAATAGAGCACCTAATTTCAAAAGAAAAAAAACCCCTTAAAACAAATGAAAATAGCAATATAACTAGGATACAACAAAAATAGTACCAAGAGTTTCCTTCCAATCATTACATACAGCATAGAACAGAATAGCAAATAATGTAATATGCACCTCAATGACATTATAAGTAAAACCGAACCAAAAACAAAATTAATGAAAACAGAGAGAAACAGTAAAGACTGGATGTAATGTAAGAGGTTAATGAAATAAAGAAGTGGGGAGGGGGCTGAGAACACGCATCTGAGTACGCAGGTGGAGGGCAGTTACAGAACAACCTTGTGTTGTTGGTCCTTGCCTTCCACCGTGTTTGAGGCAGGCAGATGCTCTGCTGTTTGTAGCTATGTTCTCCAAGCTAGATGGTTAGTGAGTTTCTGGTGATTTTCCAGTCTCTAGCGCCCATCTTACTGCACAAGTTCTACAATTAAGAGAGACAGACCACTGCACACGGGTTTACAAGGGGCTTCTAGGGAATTAAATCAAGGTCCTCACGTTTGTTGGTTTGCTTTTTTTCTTCAAATATAAAATCAACAAAATTTTTCTAAAGTAGAGGGGAATAGAAAATTTAAACAAACTACACACACACACACACACACACACACACACACACACAGAGAGAGAGAGAGAGAGAGAGAGAGAGAGAGAGAGAGAGAGAGAGAGAGAGAAAGAAACTGTCTTAAACCTTCAGTGAACAGGGGCAACGGAGGTAGCTCAGTGGAAATAACTTTAGTTCAATATTGAAAATTCATTTGTAAAACCAGGTCTGGTGGTGCACAACTTTAATTCCAGGACCATAATTTCTGTGACTTTGAGACCAGCCTGATATATAGTAATACTTACAGCAGCAAGTACTCATATTCCCAGCACTGGGAAGGTGGAGACGGGACAATCTCTAGGTTTCACTGCTCAGCCAGGCTTGCCTACTTGGTGAGTTTCAAATCAGTAAGAGATCCTGTCTCCAAAAAAGACAGTTAACAGTGCCTGAGGAATAGCATCTGAGTTTGTCCTCTGGTCTCCACATGGGTACCTTCAAACACATGCATGCATGCACGCACATACACATATGCATGTCTACACCACACACACACACACACACACACACACACACACACACACACACACACACACAAATAAGAAAGCAAACAAAATACATCACATCAGAACAAAGTATAAACATCCTATAGTTTTCTTTATAAATTTGGTAAAATTTACCACTGCTTCATGATAAAAGCCTGATTAAGTATCTATAGAGAGATCATAGATTAAGTTAATAGAGGCTATATAGATACAAATACACAGCATTATACTAAAAGGAGAAATGCTGAAGTGCTTCTCTTAGGTATGGTGATATTCACTTGCACTGCTCATTCAATATATAGAATTTCTGAAAATTTTAGTCATTAAAATGTAATAATAAAAGTATTACAAAAAGGAAGGCAAGCTACCCCTGCTTACAGATATGATTCTCTACATAGAAAAGCCTTTAAAAAACTAATGATGGTTCAGAAGTAAATGTGATAGACCTACTTAAAAAAAAGAAAAGCCTAAAACCCCAGCAAAAAATTATTAGAACTGAAAAGTAAAATTTGGTAAATTTGCAAAATTAAAAAGGTTCATCGTGCAGATGGTGTAGAGAGGTCACTTGGTAAAGTGCTTGCCCTGCAAACATCAGAGCCCGAGTTTAGTCCCTAGCACTCATACTAAAAAAATAAAAATACCAGAAATGGTGTGGATGCTTATAACATAGTGATGGGGAAGCAAAAATAGGTCCTGGCCAGACAGTGAGAAGAGATTCTAAAGACAAAATAAAACAAATGCTAGGTGGACGGATGGTACCAAGGGACTGAAACCTGAGCTGGCTCTTTGGCCTTTCTGTATGCACCTGCACACACATTTACGAAAATCGGTAGTTAAAAGTTCAGTACACACAGGTCTCACTGAGTAGCCCTGCTGGCAGGCCCAAAACTTGCTACATGGATAAGGTTGGCCTTCAACTCACAGAAATCTGTCTGCCTCTGTCTTCTGAGTAGTAGAATTAAGGCTGTGTGCCACAGTGTCAGGACTCAGTACTGTTTTTAAATATACTTCAACCTCAACCATTAAAAAAGAAATATAAAAACTTCACAAAAACAAGCCTAGGACTGAATTTAACAAAGGAAGCCACAGACCTCTCAAATGAATTTTCTCTATGTTCATATACTAAGAATTAATGTTGCTAATGTTTAGGGGCTAGAGTGGTGGTTCAGTGGTTTGAGAGTGTGTACTGTTCTTATAGAGACCGACAGTTTAGTCCTCAGAACTCACATGGGTAGCTCACAACTTCTTCTAACTCTAGCTCCAGGACATCCAACACCACCTTCCAGCTTCTATGGGCACAGACCCATGTACAATAGTGTTAATTTCCACACATCCAAAGCCACTTGCAGGTTCAATGCAACCCCTTTCAACAGTATACCCTTAACAAGACAAGGGAGACCTTCCTCCCCCAAATTCTTATGGAAGCACAAACATCAAATAGATGAAAAGAATACAGAACAAAACTATAGGCACCACAGCATCACCTTCAACACAGCACTAAGCAAGAGTAAGCAGAAACGCTGGTACCAGCACAAGTACAGAACAGAAAAGAGAACGACTCCCTGAAAAAACAATCCACACAACTACATACCAAGAAATGGCAGCCCTTTAATGAACAATGCCAGGAAAATAGATATGCATATGTATCTCTTACCTTGCACAAGAGATCAAAGACCTGAATTTCCAAAACTACTAAAAAAAATTTCAAAAACACTTAAGATACACTTCAATGCTGAATATAGGTAGTATTTGAATATAAGCTTAAAGACACCAACAATAGGAACAGAAATGACAAATACAAGCTTCTATACATAAAGAAAACCAAAAAGTAAAGAGAATATAAAAAATTCCACCTATTCACTTGACATAAAATTACCATCTATAAGATTTAAGAAACTCAGAAACAATATGAAAAGCTCCACATAATCCCATAGAGGGAAAAATGGATGAATGATTGGAACACTTCTCAAAAGGCAGCAGTACAATAATCAATGAATATAATCTTAAGACGTTTAGTATAATTATTCAATAAATCAAAATTGTAATAAGATATCATCGTAGCCACCTAGGAAGTCAACTGTAAAATACAGACAAACCAAAACCACAAACTGCTGACAAGGATGTATGTGGAAAAGACACTCTCACCCTCTACAGATGAGCTGTAGTAGAAGAACCATTATGAGAGACTGTACAAAAACACCTCAAAAAGCTGAGAATTGTTGAGAGTAGTGATGCTTCTGCCTCTCCCCCTCATGTGTGTGTATGTGTGTGTGCTTATGTGTGATGTGTGGTGTGTGTGTCACAAATTCATAACCAGCTCTGGGAACATAGTAACAGCATGTCTAAAACAAAAGAAAATGAAATATGCTAAAAACAGATCTGTATGAGTGAGCAACTCCATTCCTTGGTATATACGAGTTGATACATGAACCATGTTTACTAGGGCACCCACTAATGAGTGGATAAAGACAATGTAGTATATATTCAAAATGCAGTTATTATCCAGCCATAAAGAGGAATCCTGTCAACTGAAACAAGATGGGTGGAATTAAATTACCTTAAGTGGACAATCAGACACAGAAAGATAAACAATGCATTCTCTCATGGAGAAGCCAAGAAAAAGCCAATTTGGGGCAGCAGTGACAGTTCCGTAGGCAGAGAACACATAGTGCCAAGTTAGATTCCCCACCACTATAAGTGTTATAATGGTACAGGTACATACATACATACATACATATAAACAGAAACTTGGATATCAGTGTTTCATTGGCTAGCCAATCTAACCAAAATGGTGAATTCTAGGTTTACTGAAAGACTTTCTTCTCAAAAGTTAAGGTATAGAGAAACAAGGGAAATACTTAAATTTGGATTCTAACTTCTATAGGGCACATCACAGATGAATGTACCCTCACATACTCATGCAGAAACGTGAATATAAATATGTCAATCTGAACATAAAAAGTGACTAACAAGAGGTTAGAAGGGTTATTGATGGTGATATATAAAACGATGGATTTGATCAATATATACTGTATGCAAGTGATGATAGGACATGGAATACCATTAATATAATCTATAAAAAGTACATATGAACAGATACTGAGATCCAAATTAATTAATTATGGCAAATTGTTATAATGGAACACTATGTACTCATTCAAAATGTAAAGAAAATTCAACGGTATTCAAAGATGTTAAACTATATACATGATTTTAAAGATCACACATACGTTTAGAAAATTTAAAATAGACATTGTATACAATAAGGTAAAAAAACGACAATTTAATTAGTAACAGCAAAATCATGTGTGTGTGTATGTGTAAATATATATACACATATATATGTGTATACACATACACACACAGATATATACTTTGGACGGACAAGAGTATTTAAAACAGGGTTTCCTCTGTGAACGCCTGGCAGTCCTCAAATTCACAGAGATCCGCCTGCCTTGGTCTCCAAGTGCTCTACCGCCCAGCAATAAACTGTATATTTAAAAAGAAGCTGTTTCTTTGTATGACTCCAGTATTGGTTGCAAATTTTGTAACCAGTATGTTTATTTTTAGAAACATAACATATAATTAATGAAATTAGGCAACTGTGATAGAATCATTAAAGCTGCCTTGAGTCCTATTCTTATTCTAGTAAACCTGACTATTTTCCTCTACCCTGCCATACACAAAATGAGAGCATTTCTTTCCTGAAAACCAAAGCAACAGACTTGTCAGTTTTTCTGCAACCAACTCTCCCACCACTCTAACACCAACTCTGCCATCACTATAACACCAACTCTCCCACCACTCTAACACCAACTCTCCCACCACTCTAACACCAACTCTGCCATCACTCTAACACCGACTCTGCCACCACTCTAACACCGACTCTGCCACCACTCTAACACCAACTCTGCCATCACTCTAACACTGACTCTGCCACCACTCTAACACCAACTCTCCCATCACTCTAACACTGACTCTGCCATCACTCTAACACTGACTCTGCCATCACTCTAACACCGTCATTTAAACACAGACCAGAGGAGGAAAGCTGTAGGGCAACTCAAGAGTTCTGAGACTCTGCAGTGCTGACTCCTTGGAAGACACAATTATGGAATTTCCCCTTAAAAATGCCCATGGGCCTATTCTTCAAATTATTATTTCTCAATTTAACCATTTCTCAGTCTAAAAAGATGTTATCTGCAACAACAGAGTTTAAAAAAAGACTTCTAAGGCAACGGCTTCCTTTCTCTGACTTTAACAAAGCTCGATGTTTCATTTGCTTCTTTCAACGTTACTTTAACACATATTTTTACACTAGTGCCTGCTTCTATGTGTGACCGACTAACAGTCTTGTAGGCCAAGAAGAACTGCCATGGTTTTCTTTCTTTTGTCATGTCTTCCATCATATTATGTCTTCCCATTAGTTGATTGCCTGAGTTCTCAGATTCAATCTACATCCTATTCAGTAACTATAAAGGCAAGAACATTCATAAATGTATACAAGAAGCTACAACAAATACTTTGGTTAATTATTTTATGTAAGACTAAAGCTAAAGCAAAATTCCCACAGATAAGATTTCTAGTCAATCCAACAGTCAAGTGTAAGTGTTTCTAAAAACTATTTTTACCATAACTTCTACATGTAAAGACCAAAAAACATGTAAATTAAAGATAATTTACATGAAAATTAAGGATCCATAAAAAAGTCTAAAATATACTCACCGAAAGGTAGTTATTAACATCCACCCCATCGATTATGGTTTGGCGTTCTCCCTTATAGTTAATTTTCCGAAACCTTCGTCGAGACTGTCTGGCAGGAATTTCTCTTTGTAATATACTATCTTCATTGTCTTTGGAATTTTCTACCTGAAATACATGTTCACAGTCCTGATTAAATATCCAGTTTTTCCACCTTACTGAGAGTCTATGAAGTCTTAAAAGGCTCATAAGGAAGCTTCATTTATTCCTGCCAAGAAAGTGCCTGAAGAAACAGTCTGTACAAGGCAATGTTCTGAGTTGAAAAAGATTAAAGACAATGTTTTTATAAAGAACTAGAGACCACAGCTTCCTTCCAGGAAACTGTCTGTCTTGAGCACATAAACATGTATCCGTCTAAGTAAAGTCTCTTACCAGAAACGAAGGCTGTTAGCTACACCTACACATTCAGTACTTATACCCGGATGTCAGTCTAATTACACTCTGCCTCATTATGCACTTTACTTACCAAACAATCATGGCTATCATTTTAGTGAACTACTGAAAAGTAAAACAAAACTACTCTATTTTTTTTTTTGGTAGAAATTCTTTGGTGTCTACCTTAATGCATAAGAACGGCAACTTTTAAAAACAACAGAGAAGCTATTATAGAGACTACTTAAAATAGGCATACATATAAATATTTCACTCTGCAACACTATCTCCAGTTACTATCTCTGGGTAAAAAACAAAATGAAAGCCCCAAAGACTAGTATCTTTCCTTACTAAAGGTGAGCTGCTGGCAGGCCTATCTATTTACAAAACCTGTAGTGTTGACATAAAACTGCTATCCAATCACAGTATATCACTACTACAAAACTAACAATATTTTTAAAAGACTTATTTTTCACTTATATGCACATATGTGTATCATGTCTGTATGAGTCAATTCTACACATGTGCTGGTACCTAAGGAGGCCAGAAGAGGGCACTGGATTCCCTGAAGCTGTGAGTAGCTTTGTGTGGGTGCTAGGAACCAAACATGAGTCCTCTCTAAGAACATTCTCTTCAGCTCTCCAAACTTCAATCTTTGCATAAACATATACTGGTAAGTTCTAAATTATACTTCATAACTAAGCTAATATTCAAGACAGTCTGTTGCTCTCTACAACTACTTTTCCTACTAATGTCACATCTCTCTGCTATCACAAAATATGCTTTAGGCACTGAATTAAGCAATTCAGTCAATGGTCAATTCCCAGCTCTAATGCTCCTCTTCCAAAGATCAGATCCATTTCTCAGGAGGTCATACTGTGTACACGCCCCGCTCCTAATGCCCTTTCTTTCAATAGCATCATCACCATCCCTTATTTGAGTTTTAATCACTTCAGTTTTGCAACACATCAATAGTGATCCTGCTGCTTTAGACAAGTTCTCCAACTCACACTGTAGTAAGATAAGCTACCAAGATAAATCATCCTGTCAGGGCTCTTAATGTGACCACGGACAACCAATGTTTATTGTACTTATTGAAATTTTAAAAATTCATTTTATGTATATAGGTTTTTCCCTGTATGTATGTCTGTGCACTACACATATATCTGGTGTATGTAGAGTCCAGAAGGCGGCACTGGACCCCCTGGAATTGGAGTTACACACCATAACCATGTAGGTGCTGGAAACTGAACTCAGCTTCTCCAAAAAGCATCCCTAATGTTACCCAGCATCATCTCCTTATCCTTGATAAATGTAAACTCTTACACCCGATATTCAAAGCCATGTATGTCTCTGTCTCCCTTAAACTTTTTTTCTTTGTCCCAAGACAGATTCTTGTTCTGTATCTGTGCCTGACCTTGAACTTAAAATATTCCTGGAATAGTCACACAATTAGGCTTATTTATGGGAAATAATTATATATGTACTTGCAGTGTATTTATTTTATTTATTTCACATGATTCTCTGATGTAAATGAAGCCTCATTGTTATATGTGTATTCCTTACATTTTTTTCTCTGAAATGAGTACTCTTTTTGTTTAGATTTACTTGTTTATCTTATTCTTTGGGTATGGGAGTTTGTCTGCATGCATGTATGTGTAACATGTGTGGGCCTGGTGGCTGTCCCCGTGGAAACCAGAAACAAGCATCAGAACCGACTGTGATGCTAATGAACCTGGGTCCTGTGTGGGAGTCCAAGTGTTCTTAACTGTGACCACTCCAGTCCTGCAATGTGCATTCTTTGTTCTTTGGTTTAAAAAGTTTCCTTGGTACTCAGGATTACTGTAGTTTTGTTCTATAAATCATCTAACAAATTTCCTGTTTTTTATTGATATAGTTCAGTAGCTTTCTGTATAGTCATGAAATTGTTTAACAGTCACCGTTTTCTAGTTCTAGCTCAATATTACCACCCTAAAGAAATTCAGTCTCTCTGTCTTGCCCTTCCTTTCTATAAAAGGCAACTACTAATCTCCACTGTTCCTATCAGTTTAATTTCTCTTTTGTAATATAAGACTTATTTGTAACACACACACACACACACACACACACACACACACGTACACGTACACGTACACGTATACAGATAGAGAGTAAAACACCAGATAGACAGACACACACACACACACACAGAGATGGAGTATCTTTATATCACCCTTCCTGGCATCAAACTCGCTATGGAGTAGACCTGCCTAACCTTGTACTCACAGAGCTCTGTCTGCCTCCAGAGTGCTAGGATTAAAAGCATGTGCCACCACCTGGAGTCCTATTGTACACAGTTTATATAAATGAAGTAATATAATTGATGGCTTTGTGTGTCTAGCTTCTTTACATTATTTTGCATTCAACACAGTATTTTTTTCCATCAATTAACTTATTTATTCACTCTACATCCCAATCACCGCCCCCTCACCCCCTCTGGTTTCCTTTAATTAACAGAGTATTTTCAAGGTTTATCCATTTATGACAGAATAGACAGCTCACTCTATATAAGGCAGAGTACTATTCCATATTATGGACACTGGATAAAGTTTACTCAGGTTATAGATATTTGAGCTATTTCTATTTCTGTGAAATTATGGATAATGTACACATCTGTATACAAGATGTTAAATATTTTGGAGTGAAATTAATGGGAAATAATGTTAACCAACACCTAACCATTTTTCTAAATTGGCAGCAGTACCTCACACTCTCAGCAGAGACAGAGGCTCCAATTTTATTAGATGCTTTCCAATGCTAATGATTGCCTACCAATAAAACCCTTTGTCATTATTTTTAATTATGGATGAAGTCTTCAAGTTACAACATAGGTGCCTGTCATGTAGTTCTTCACTTTTAGGAAAAACTGGTCTAACCACAAGAATGTATTGGGACATAGGCTGTTAAGTAGCTGTCCTTGTCTTCCTACCTGGAAGAAACTACATTTAAAAATTAAAAATAAAAAAAAAATGTACAGAATCTTTTAAGTATCGTCTCAACACAAAAATCCCTAATGGGGAAAAGAAATCTTTCTAATGTAATAAAACGCATTCCAGATAATAGATTCATAACCTCTTAAAAACAAGATTAATTTTGTTTTCTCGGCTTACGAGAGAGGGTCTCACTGTGGCCCACATTGTCCCTGAAAGTTCAGCATTTCTCCTGCCTCAGTTTCTGAAGTACTGGGACTACAGGCATTTGCCACCATGGCAACAAATTGATCTTTACTTTGAAAGATATCAACTAAGTTAATATATTCAATGAATAAGGTGTCTGGCCACAGGTAGTTCCAATCATCCCTGAAGTTACTAGAGATCAAATATTTGGATGAATTCTCAATATTTTAAAATTCTAAAATTTTGGATTATTTTCTACTATAATTAACAAAGCATTCTAAACATAGATGAATCAGCAAAAACAGTTCTAAAATTTAAAAATTATATTTATATTTGAACACATTTTAATTGACATTCTATACACACCAGTTTTTCCTGAACTATCTAAAAAGTATCTTAGAGGGACATTGTCTATTTCTTATGAAATTTATCAACATGCATTTTCTCATGCCTAGAACTTTATCCCATATTAGCATAACACAGTTATCAAAATCAAGACTTCGACAGTATCTTACCTGCATGCCATATTGTTAACATGATTTCTTATTCTCCACTGCCCGAGAGTCAACAAGCACTATGTTCATTAGATGTTACATTTGTCTTTTAGAGCAGTTCCAGGACTGTTCTAGTTCCTGTCACTGAGATCTCAGCAATACGTAGAACATTCTCTAATTTGTTTGGTAATTCGTGAGTCTGGTTTAAGTATGAATGCTGAGCAAGAATTCATCCCAGAAATGACCTTTCTTCTTTCAGTGTTGTCACAACAGGAATAATATCCCATTAGTTTGTGTACATGTGATGGCAGTAGCAGTAGCTACTACTCTGGTGGAAATCTGCCATATTTTAACACCAGAAATTTAGTAATGTTCCCTTCATAAATTATTGCTAGGAACATACTCTGTGGTGTCCTAAGTACTTGGTTCCCTAACTGACCATTAGCCTCCCTAGTTTTGCCAATTTTAAGCCGAGTGTTTCCTCACTCTTTGTTAGTTGGCATCCTACCACCATGGAGTGCTAGTTCGTCTTCCCTCGTCACTCATTACATCGTCAAGAGTTAACTACTGTATGACATATGAAGGTGTTATCACCACCGTAAATGTTTATTTGGATTCCCAAATGCCCCTAGGTTTGGCCAATGGGAGTGTTTTTGATCTGGGTCCTGGGTTACTTTAAATTCTCTTAAATGTTTCCTTTACATTGTCAGGTAATGAAAATATCTTGTTTCTTAAGAGGGAAAAAGATGATAAAGAGGTACAATTCATTGTTAAATTTTTTTAAAGGTACATTTAATACATGTGTACATTAAAATTCTAGACAGTAATTTCTTCATTAAAAAAATATATATTTGTATGTTGGTATTCTGGCTAGTAATACATGTCTCCTCACCCTAGTCCTCTTTCTTCTCCTTCTCTTCCTCTTCTTTTTTTCCTTTTGAGACAATGTCATAAGTAACCCATACTGCCTGTGACTCATTATCAGGTTTTGAACTCATGCTCATCCTGCCACCACCTGGTCAAGTGCTTGAATTAAAGCATGAATTATGAGGTCTAGCTTGTAATTAGTTGTACATTAAATTTATTAGTTTAAAAATTAATAATTCTTAAACAATTTTTATTAACATCTTCTTACATTATTTAGTATATATGCACACACTCTACACCAAGGGTGGATGGAGGTCAAGGAACAATTTCTAGAAACAGGCTGTCAGACTTGATGGCAAGCATCTTTACCTAGGGAACCATCCCACCAGTCTAATACTTAAACAATCTGATGGGTAAATTAATAGATACATGATAATGTAAACTAATAAATTCTGACTCAGTAAATAAAAAGGACATGGTAAAATGCCAGAATAAACTCTGGGCTTTAAACAGAAATGGAGAAATGAACATAAATGTAAATTCATACACAACAGGTTGGCATGCATTGTACTGGGATCTCAAGGAACTAAGCACAACCAGCAACCAGAGCTTAGCTTGGTTCTTTCTGAAACATCATCATCACAAACTCCCTTTCCAACAAAGCTTAAGAGTTCCACGTTTCAAGCAGCAAATAGAAGATGAGACTGTAGCATAAAACGCTTTCCTGACTTCCTGACCCACAAACACGCTGTACAGCCTGTATGTGCACTAAGTACTAAAGCACAGTGGAATACCCTGCAGGTCTAGCACCTACAGTTCTAGGGCACCTCTGTCAACAGTGCACACATGTGGCTCACTTACACATATGTAGGCAAACCAATCATTCATAAATAAACATAAAAATAAATCTTTTAAAAAGCTAAACTTTCTAAAGGTCTAACAACTATCTAGGCCTCTTATGGAAAAATAAAAAAAATTCATTAAACACAAGTCTAAATAAAATATCTCAAATTATTAAAGAGTATAAGTATTAGAATCAAACTATTTCTTACTTGAGTCTATTTCTTATGTGCCTTTATTTTCTCTAGCTCTTTCCCTCAGATCATCTGAAGTTTACTGACTACATCAATGGCAAAGGAGAAAACACTAGAAAACTTATGCTCCTTTAAAGAGATCCACCCTCCTTGACACACAGACAGACATTTTGTGGTAGAACAGGTAAAGAAAGTTACCAATTTGGGGACATGTTATCTCCATTATCATGTTAGACATTATTTCAACCATCAAAGTGTTAGAGATAAAAATAGCTAAAGGTGTTACATGGTTCTGATTTAAATATCGCCATAGGTCATGGAAAGGAAACTTTCCTGGGTATTGAAAGCCTACCATATTTAGAGTTAAAACTGAAGCACATCAAAAAAGCAATTCAGCATCTTACCACAATCATTTCTGAAGGTTCTAATACAAGACAATCACATCCTCTTTTTCCTCCAAACTGCTTACCAAAACTATAAAAACAGAAAAACAATTTCTTTAGCAGAAGTTATAACACATGTCAATATGGGAAAAATAAAAACTCCAAGACATTAACTGATCCTATTAGTGAGCTTTCTAACAAAACCAAAATAAACGAGTTCCTCTTAATTACTCAAATATGATAAATCTCATCTCAATTCTGTGTACATTTTCCAAAATTTCTTTACTTAGTCCCCATAACTGTTTATGAAAGATATTTACCTAATCTTAAATTATAAACACTTAAATGACTAAATTAAAAAAACATTCAAGATGTTATAATTGTTTTATAAAAGTAAATTAATACATTAGAAAACAGATATAGAAACAAAAAACATTTTAGTAAATGAAGAAATGCAGAGATAGACAATAAAATGATGTTTTTTAAAAAGGGAATTGCCAGATTAGCTATTTCTAGGAAAAACAAATAAAGAAAACCTTAAGCAAGTCTATGCTAAGAGAAGTACTCCATCTGCTTCATCTGAGAAAAAGATTTCTTCTTTTTTTTTTTTTTAAGATTTATATATTTATATGAGCACACTGTAGCTGTCCTCAGACACACCAGAATAAAGCGTCAAATCCCATGTGGTTGCTGGGAACTGAACTCAGAACCTCTGGAAGAGTAGTCAATGCTCTTAACTTCTGAGCCATCTTTCCAGCCCAAGAAAAAGATTTCTAAACAAATCAAAACTAGAAAGAAACAACGAAAAACTGGGCCTTAGAAAGGTAAATTTAAAAAAAAGTGCAAACAGAAAAAAAGGTTGTCAAACGGCTGAGACACAAAGATGAACCAAGCCTATGGGTGTGTATACGTAAACTTGAGAACGCTCTAAGACACTAGCACCAGGACATAACAAGAGGTAATGGACCTGAGGGTTGTTACACTGCTTCAGACAGTAATAGAAATTGTTCTACTGCACAGTCTATCTATCTAAAACAGATTTGATTATTCTGAGCCTTATCTTTTCAAGTTCAAATGGATTGAGGGATAGAGAAAATAAAGGCGCAAACGAAATATACCCAAGTAAGAAATGATTTGTTTCTAATATTGTGTCCTTTAATAATTTGAGATACTATTTCATTTAGGTTTATATTTAGTGAATTATTTTTTTTTATTTTTTCCATAATAGGCCTTGATACGTGTTAGAATTTTAGATAATTTGGCTTTTTAAAAGATTTATATTTATGTATGATTTTTTTTCTTGCATGTGTATAAGTGAACACCATGTGTGCAGTTGTCAGTGGTTAAAAGCACTTATTCCTCTTGCAGAAAACTTGTATTTGATCACAGTATGCACATGGTGGTTCACGGCCTTCCATAATTCCAGTACTAGGGGATTTGACATCCTCTTGTGGTTTCCAGTAGCACCAAGCACATATATATTTACGTGTAGACAAAATACTCATACGTATGAAACAAAAAATATATATCAAAGTAAAATTCTGCCTCTCCATTAAGTAAACAGGAAGGGGAAAGACACTAATGTTAAAAAAAAAAGCTATTCAGAATAAATTCTAAGTCATTTATAAGGAAAATTATATAACTTTACCAATGAACTGAAACCAGGGCTTAAATAAGGCAACAAATAGCATATACTTTTACAAGAAGGCTCAAAATTATAATTACACAATTTTATAACATATAAGATTTGTTATTAACAATTTGCATAAAAATCCTTAACAAAATTCAATAAAACTGAATAGCAGGGCATTGTGGCACACATCTTTAATCCCAGTAATCAAGAGGGCAGAGGCACGTGGATCTAGTTCAAGGTCAGTCAGAGTTATACAGTACAACTCCCCTACCCAAATGTAAGAAAATTGCCTTTTGAACATAAAAAAAAAGATCACTTTATTTCTATGCTGAAGATTTATGAATATTTTTTCTAAAATTGAGCCTTATATTACCTAATACATAAAACCTAAAGAAGTTTCATGCAACACAGAATAGGCTACTGTCCTTCCCACATTTAACCTTGACAACACTACCCACTAAGCAGTTAACTGAATTGAAAGATAGCAATTCAATTTTTAGGAAGAAAACTGCTTCAAATTTTTCAAATTTGTAAAGCTGGAGCACCAAGAGGAGATGAAGAGGTAAAGATGGATAAAAGAAGGAAGGGAGGGAGGACAGACACACATTATGCACTTTGGAGATCTCTGGAAAGGTCCTTAAGTCTGTACTGTACTGTGATTCACAGCATATACAGTGAGTACGTGGAAAAAAAAAAAGAGCCAACGGAACAAGCACTTAACATATGGACACAAACTACTGTCCACAGAAATGCATCTTGTTAATAATGACATCACAATTCTGAAGAAGTGCTAGATTTAATCTCACAAATTTAAAAGATAAGGCTCAAAATAATCAAATCTGTTATAGATAGCTAGACTATATAGTAAAACAATTCTTATTATTATCTTAAACAATTGGAATCCATTTATATAAGATGTACAGCATATGATATCGAATCAATAAGATAGCCATTTCTCCAAATTGTACAGATTCGGTACAGTTATAAAATAATTTAAAAATCCCAGAAAGTTGGTTTTAAAGTCTGACATAACAATCCAAAAATTTACACAGAAATTTTAAGAAGCTACTACTGTACTGAAACGAAGGTGGGAAACAAATTAACAAACTGCGGGACACAGTGGTAATCCAATGATGAAGGACGGGACCAACTCAGGCCAAACAACTTAAGAGACTAGACTAGACAGGCCTACATATACACACTCCAACTGTTTTGTAACAAAAGTAAAATCATATTTAGTGGGAGAGAAACATAAACCCAACCTTTTAAAATTTTTTTAAAGATTTCTTTATTATTATCTTTTATGTATATGAGTACACTGTAGCTGTCTTCAGACACACCAGAAGAGGGCATCAGACCCCATTACAGATGGTTGTGAGCCACCATGTGGTTGCTGGGAATTGAACTCAGGACCTCTGGAAGAGCAGTCAGCGCTCTTAACCACTGAGCCATCTGTCCAGTCCCCCTTTTAAAATTTTTAAATGACTAGCTAATTAATACAGAACAGCTAACAATAAGGGTCAAGCAAAAGAGGCTTAACTCTATGTCTGGCAACCTGAGTTTAATTCCCAGGACCTACAGAGTGAAAGGAAAGAACTCCTCCAAGTTGTCCTCAAATCTCTACCTGTGATCTGTGGCACAGAAATACATACAAATAAAAATTATGAAACCAAGGGGAGATTCAGTAAAGCACCAGAAGCAAAAAATAATTGGAAATGGTCGGAAATAAGTGAAAACAAATAGACCACAAAGTAAATTTTTTTATATATGCTTTTTATTAGGACTAGGAAGTTGCTACCTGTATGTCTGCAAATTTCACTTTGTTTTGTATTCTATCAATAATTTTCTATGCTTAAATTACCAGGCAGTTTTATATAGCATTTTATTTATTTATTTAGACACAGATTTGTATAGCAGGCACTGTAATCTATAACACTTTTTTTTTAAAGAGATTTATTTATTTTATGTATGTGAATACATTGTCACTGTCTTCAGACACACCAGAAGAGGGCATCAGATCCCACTATAGATGGTTGTAAGCCACCTGTGTTTGCTGGGAATTGAACTCAGGATCTCTGGAAGAGCAATCAGTGCTCTTGACCACTGAGCCATCTCTCCAGCCCCATTTTATTATAGTATGTTTTATTAACTGATTTTGGATGCAGAACCAACCCTGTATTTGGAAAATTCTAATGCTGGTAACACAGTATTTTAAATACATTCCTTGATTTCGTTTACTATTATTTTGTTAGTAGTTTATGTATATCCTGACCTTCACAATAGTCACAAATAATATAACATAATATAAAATATCTTGGTGTGACTCTAACCAAGCAAGTGAAAGATCTTATGACAAGAACTTCAAGTCTCTGAAGAAAGAAATCATAGAAGACCTCAGAAGATGTAAAGATCTTCCATGCTCATGGATTGGCAGGATTAATAAAGTAAAAGTGGGCATCTTGCTGAAAGCAATCTACCAATTCAATGCAATCCCCATCAAAATTCCAATTCAATTCTTCATAGAGTTAGAAAGAGTAATTCTCAAATTCATTTGGAATAATAAAAAACTCAGGATAGCAAAAACTATTCTCAACAATAAAATATATGGGGGAAATCCCCATCCCTGACCTCAAGCTATACTACAGAGCAATACTGATGAAAACTGCATGGTGTTGGTACAGAGACAGGCAGGTAGATCACTGGAACAGAACTGAAGACCCAGAAATGAACCCACACACTTATGGTCACTTGATCTTTGACAAAGGATGGTTTTACATCCAGTGGCAAAAAGATAGCATATTCAACAAATGATGCTGGTTCAACTGGAGGTCAGCGTGTAGAAGAATACAAATTAATTCATTCTTATCATCCTGTACAAAGCTTACGTCCAAGTGGATTAAGGACCTCCACATCAAACCAGATACACTCAAACTAATAGAAGAAAAAGTGGGGAAGAGTCTCGATCACATGGGCACTGGGGAAAATTTCCTGTACAAAACACCAATGATCTATATTTTTAAACTCCATGATTTTTTAAGAATTTATGTCTTAGAAATGACATTTCAGAAGTATTTAGATGCAACTTTGTTAAAGACATTAAATATTTTCCTAAGTATTTTCAAACTTATAAACTTCTTTCCTAAATTTAAATTGATTGTTTTTACTTTTAAGTCTGCTTTTACTCAATAAATAGTAAATAGTAGAAGCTCCAATCATAGAACAATGAACTTCCAACCTCCACCTCGGTTGACCCAGTTCATCCCTATATAGGCCAATATAGTTATGAGCTTTTTCATCACACCTGGATTTTGAATCTTGAACTAACTCTTATTTAATATAAACTCTTTATTGTGTTTGTTTTCCCTGCATGTATGCCTGTGTGGCACGCCTGGTGCCTAAGGAGGTCAGAAGAGGTGGTTGGGTGCCTTGGAACTAGAGACACAGATGGTTGTGAGCTGTCATGTGGGTGCTAAGATTCAAACCTGTGTCCTATGGAAAGGCAGCCAGTGTTAACTGCTGAGCCATCTACTAGTTCCTGATTTAATCCCTATTAAATTACACAATCTATTAAAATTGATATTAAGATGAAGAAAACCACTATGTTCCTCTTGCCATTTATTTCTTGTGGCTCTTTACCATGCTTCCAAGGAATGCTGATCCTACAGAAGCTGGAAATGAATATTTCTAGGAAACAGAACTTGAGGTAACATATATAATGCATTCTGGCTTTTTATATATAACTTTATTGATTTTTTCTTTCACTGTTCTTATCATAAACAGATGGCCACAATTGCTGATCCTAAGAGACAGTTACTAATTTTGAATGGTCAGTGATTTCAAAGAACAGAATCAGAAGCCTGGTGATGAGGTAGTCTGGGAAGAGGTATGTGGATGTGCACCTTTCAGAATAAGCACAGAATTTAAAGACATCTGTGTCCATATAGAGTCCAGCAGGGCATCTGCTGTGGAGAGGGCTGTTATTTATTCTCTAGTGTGTTTGTGTACAGATGTTTATGTGTATGCAGCTAGAGGTGGACAGTAGATGTCTCTTGCTCCATCATTTTACAGCTTCTTTTCTGGAACAGCGTTTCTAAGGGAACACAGAGCTCAGTGTTCTGGCTAGACTGGCTGGCCAGCAAGGCCTATGATCCTGCCTCTCTTTATCCCCTCTATTCCATACACTACCACCCCATGACGCTGGGATTATGAGCATACATCTAGACAACTATATGTTTGCTCAGTATCTAAACTCAGGCCTTCATGCTTGGGTAGAAAGCACTTTACTTGCTAAACCATCTGTCAAGTCCCAGAGAAGGCTCTAAATAATTAAGAAGGCAAAAGTGGACATCCATCAGTCTCTTCCTCTAGCTTTTACAGTGCTTGTACAGTGAGACAATAAACATACTGAGTATGGTAGCAAAAAGAGAAGATGAGATGGGGTTCAAATTACATCTGAGCATCTATCTTTCAGAAGTAGGAACAATACTGAGTTCCTAATATGTTGGAATTTCTCAAGGGGACAAAATACCTATAGAATTTATAGCAATTTATAATGGATCTCTTCTATCATGGAGGAGTCAGGTTATTTGTCCTCACCGAAGAGACACATTCTGAATTCTGCTAACACTGGTAACCATCACAAGCTTACAAAGTATATTTTCCTACCTGGCACTACTTCCTCAACTCCAAATGAACTGACTCTCTGCTTGAAACTGACCCTTTAACAGTCCTACATTGTAATAAAAGTTGTAGATTCTGTCAGTGTTCTATTTTCCCAGGTTCCAGAGGCAGTTTTGTCAGCAGAGGCTACCCAAGAAAGGACTTTGCTATACAGTTGGCAGGGCGGGGCAGGGCGGGGCAGGGCAGGGCAAAGTTCCTGACCCTTTTACCAGCTGTGGGTCAGTCTGCATCTGGAAGAGATGAGACTTCGGTATTTTTCCTACCTGCCATCACTGTTCATCAGTTCATACTCAGTTCCCAGACACTATGAACCAACTTTTGGCAAGAGGTACTCTAAAGTTCTCTTGCATTGGATTGCAAGTAATATTTTTTTAAATAAAGTCTATATTTCAGTTATAAAGGAAAAAAAACAGTTCCTTTTTCTGGTTTGACTTGGGATCTTACCCTCAGCTGGGGTGCGGTCAATTACTTTTTATCCTTAATAGTATCAAGGCTATTCAACAGTTAATACCATTAAGCTAAACTGTCCCAATAGAGACGTCATTGTACTTCTGTGAACCAGGATACTACTATCATCCCTAGTCTTACACTATGGAGGGTTCATATTCTTGTATCATAATGATTAGAAACAATATTCACACGAGCCAGAAATTATGTGATGATTATTTTATGACAACTATCATTTTGTACTTCTCATTCTATTAACTCATTAATCCTAATGTCTGCCTGATAACTTTCACACATACAAAAATAAAGACCTACTACTCATATTCTATAGCATAAAGATTAACTAAATGAGTATCATGTTTGCTGTGTTTTTGGTGGCTAAATTAATGTCCAACATAATTTTCTTTAACTTGTAAAAACTCATATATTACCATGAGTTATTTTAAAAACTAAAACTTCATTGCCGAGATTATAATTTAATGGTCACTTATTGGCTACAAACAGTTACTGCAGCAAATTTGGAACTATTTAAAAACCAGAGGAGTGGTTTAAAATATTCAAAAGAAAATACTAATCCTAAAATCAACCACATGCAGGGGCTTCAGAGCTGACTCAATGCAAATATATTAAATTTCACAAACATGCAAAAAGGAATAGCAGAAGGGCTTAAGTAACCAAGAACCAAAAGAATTTCTTTATAAAAGGTTAACATGCTTTATTCTACTCATGAAGTGTAGATTTTATTTAACCCATGGCCAACAATTTAAAAGTTTTAGAAGTCAAGATATGACTTTTAAAATGGCATATAAATTGAGATTCCCTGTGCCTTAAGTTTAATAAATTTAACGTTACTAAACTAATTTAGCTGTACGTTCATGTCCCACTTTAAAAGTCTTCTTGGGACAATGAAATGGTTCAGTGAGTAAAGGTGCTTGCTGCCAAGCTGAGGACTTCAGTTCCATTTCCAGAACCTGCATGACAGAAGGAAGAGCAGATTCAAGTTGTCCTGATTTCCCTACATGTGCACTATAACACAGCATGAGTGTAACACACACACACACACACACACACACACACACACACACACACACACACTGAAAAGACTTGTTGAGAAGGGGATTAGTGGGAAAGTGAGAGAATCAAAATACAAATACACTATGAAAGAATACATTTTAAAGGTATATTAAAAGAAAAAAATAATTATAAAGATTGCTAACAACTACTGTAAATAGCCAAGAGCTGCACTAAGAGATTTATGCTCACCGTTTACTTTGCAGATCCAGCCCCTGAAACAGCTTCCACTACTATCTATTATACTTATTTCTAGTAAACTTAGAGAGGCTAAGTTACCTGCCTACGAACCGCTAGCTAGAAATACAAACCAGTAATCTTGCTCTAGAACATGAGTTCTTACAGACTTTTGAAAGCTTTGAGCAACGGGCTTGCTAATGCCTCATGACAACATTTACCAAGGGTTATTATTACCTTTGTCTTACAGAAAACTAAAAATAAGTCACACAACTGAGTAAGGTTCAAACACAAAGAAGGGAAAAATTACACCATCAGAAATGTCAGTAATAGACTCCTGCCAAAATGTTCAATTACACCAACAGAAAATATATTTTAAGAATATATTATCTACTGAGAAAAAAATATACATTAGATCTGAAGTAATGAATGAAAGAGTTACTATATTAATTTTGTATAGGTAGATGGAGTAGACTATGCAAAAATCCCAACACTGAGACTTGAGGCTGGAGAACAGTTCAAAGATAAATAGTTACGACCCAGTCACAAAATAAACACACAGTATCAATGGAAACTTACCTGCAAGGAGGAAGGACCATAGAATCTTTTACAAGTACAGATCCAGAAAGCAGGATATACCAACATCTGGCAATAGTTTCTGAACTGTTTAAATATATAAGAAAAAAAGTAAGCAAACAAAAATGTCCACATATGTGCAATTCAATATGAATACAAAACACAGAATGCATTCTGATAATGCTGCAAATAACTAAAAACTAAGTAACACTACTGGGGGACCTGCATAGTCCTTACCTAAGGCTTTACATAAAGCATGTTCACAAGGGGCGGGGGATAATTCTCAGCACATATACAGAAGGGGGGAAAACCTTCACATCACCAAAAACGGGAAACATGAGAACACTAAAAAAATTTTTAAGAAAAATTCTCATAAATTAGTCCAACTTAAAGGTTGTTAAAAATTGTGCCTAATCATTGCGCCTAAACACTGAAAAATCACAATCAGCTCTTCTTTAAAATACAGTACTGTACTGCAAAGGGCAAAAAGGAATTCTACCCTGCGGCTCCAAAATTTTATCCTTCCTACCTCTATATAACAAAATTTCAGTTCACTGTTCTTACTGTTCTTCTATTTTCTAATTGTCCTCTTGTCTGTTCATATAATCAGAGAAGAGATACCAACATACATTTACATGTAGGATGACAAAGTATAGCATATGCACACATACATCATAAAAAAATACAAATAGTTATGAAAGATAGGACAGAAAACAGCCAGCATCACAAGACAGAGTTAAGGGTGAAGAATAAGTCCAACTTTGTTATAAACTGTAGGCCCAGGCAGAAAGAGCTAGTCAAAAGTATGCAAAGTTAGCAGTTGTCAAAATGTGAAAAGGTAAAAGAAGGAATACTGTCATTCCTTCCCCCACCCCGGGACTATTTATCAAACAATCCAAATTGTTAAACAACTTATTTTAGGAAAAGTCCACTGAAAATTAGAAAACATAGTCTCACATAAAAATATGACTTTCCACAAAGATTTAAGGAAGATTGAAAAGTATCAAGTGTTCAGAGCATCTACTTGTGGGAAACAAAATACTACCAAACAAAGCCTATTTACTTTGTAGTAGTTACATCTTTAGACAATTTCCTATTATATCACAGTCTAAACTTCAAGTCCAAAGAAGCTTGATTAAAATTCCAATTTCAAGCCACTAAAGGGGCTGGGGGCTTAGCTCAGTGATAGAGCTGCTCTGTGACCCAAAGTTCCACTTCTAGCATACCAGAGTATGTGAGGGTAGGAGAGAGTATCTGTATGTGAAAGAGAAAGTGAGGATATCCTTTTTTATACAATTCAACAACTTTTACCAAAATGCTCTAATATTTTAGATCTCCGTATTTACCATTCATTTTCTAGGAATTGTCAAAAAATGTTATTAATTGTCAGTAAACATTTAAAATTCTGCAGACACTCACTAGCTCTCCTGAACCGTAACAACTAAGCACAAGGGTAAAAGCACCTAAGGCGGGGCTGGGGATTTAGCTCAGTGGTAGAGCGCTTACCTAGGAAGCCCAAGGCCCTGGGTTCGGTCCCCAGCTCCGGAAAAAAGAAAAAAAGAAAAGAAAAAAAAAAGAACCAAAAAAAAAAGCACCTAAGGCTTCTGAACTCCAGTCAGACATCTGAAAGACACCTTTTATTCTCAGTGTGTTCACTCCGGATTGCCTTGAATTCGGCCTACTTTACAGACATTTTAAAATAGTAGATGGCTTCTCTCACATATCTCTCCTGCCTCTGGGTCTGGAGATGACTCACTGTTCTCTCCTTATACCTCCTATCGATATCAAATTATTCTTTTCATTAAAATTCCCAGCTGTAAATTTTAGATCATCAGATAGATCCTATCAGTCAGTGTCCTATGATGTAATCAGTTCTAGACACTAAAGGTTAATCCTCTCGTTTCTTGTAGAATTCTTGGCTGATACAAATCCTTTCTAACATTGATATCATGGGGTTTTATACTGTTATACTGACATTGATATTTACTCTTCTCAACTTCTTGATTTCTTTTTTTTTTTCTTTTTTTTTTTTTTTGTGGTAGAATCTTACTCTGTTGATGTTATTAGCATTCTTTCTAGGCTCCGCCCATTTCCTGGCAATAGCCAGGCATGCCTGGCTTACTATAAAAGTGGCTGTTTGCCCCTCCTCTTACTCTTACTCTCTGCCCCTTCTCACCCTGACCCCTTTCTCCCTCTTTCCCCTTCCCCCTCTCTCCAAGCTTTCCTGGCCGGCTTCTCCACCTCCCCCCACCCCCTCTCCCTCCCCCTCTCTCTCTATTGCTCTGTCTGTCTCTATTTCCTTCCCAACTCCCTTTCTCATGCCCTAAACTATTCAACCTACCTCTGCCTCCTGAGTGCTGGGATTAAAGGTGTTCACTACCATGCCTGACTTACAATTTTTTTAAAAGCAGATATTAAAAAGCATTAATCATGGCTAGGGAGATGGTTGAGGGGTTTAAGAGTGCATATTGTTCTTGCAGAGGATCTGTGTTGGGCAACTCATAATCACCTATAAATCCAGTTCCAGCAGATCTAATAACCCTTTTGTTTTCTGGATATATATATTCTTTTAAAGATGTGGAAAAGATAAAAATCATAATGAGAAAAATATTTGCAGCAAGCATATCTACCAAGGATTTGATAATTCGTACAGAAAAATCCCTAAATAAGGCACTACAATAGAAAAATGATTAAGAACTCTAAGATTTAATTAGAAGCTAGCCAAGTAAGTTGAAAACATGAGAACCATTCATCATCATCAGTAAACTGGACACTGCAGGATAAAATCACAGTGAGATAATGACGTGATGAGCAGAATGCCTAAAACTGAAGCAAGTGCACAAAACAGGCTGCGAAGGTTGTTAAAGATGGGTCAACAAGGCCAGGCGTGGTGGCTCATGCCTTTGGCCCCATCACTGGGGAGGCCAAAGTAGACAGATCTACATGAGTACAGGGCCAGCCTGGTCTAACCCTCACCTGATCTTGAAAAGAGAAAAAAGCAAACAAAAAACATGGGTACAAGGACTTACTACACAGCTCAAGGTCACTGACACTGGTAAACTAAAGGAGGAAGCTGACTGACATCCATAAAATTGCACAATTTTAGTAACTCCATTTAGCAACTCCAAAATATGTAATATTCTAGTAATTCTATTTATATGAAGATTATCTAAGTGGAATTTATAAGTAAGGGTACAAAGGTGTGAGCTAAATTTCCACAGGGAGACTACTTTTCACTTCACAACAGTAAAAAACTGGAAGCAACCCCAATACACAGTCAAATAGATAAACCAACATAGACTCTAATTACATCAGTAAAAGAGAACTGTTCTCGCTACCAAAGCTGTAGCCATTTTGTCCCACGCCTGCCAGCTATTTCATATTGTTGCTGTAATGTACCTGCCAGTCAATGACACAGAAAAATAGCTTGACTCAGGGCAGGGTCATGCTGACTGCATATATATCCTGTTACGTTCTGTATGCTAAGAGGTTTGCTAATCTTAAGATATTCTACAACTATAAGCTTCATGTAGGACCCACCAAATTAAAGGTGAATATGAACTGTTATGTCTAAAATGGCTTGAGTTGGGGCCTACCACTGGGTAGCGCTGTCAGCACCTGCATATGAGTGCTGTGGTTCTTGTGGTTTTTGCCTTTATAAGCTGACCCTGAGAAAGGTCCAGCACACAGCTATTAGCTCTTGAGCCTGAGCTGCTGACCTGGTCTATCCGTTTTCAGGTATGTATGTGTTCAACTAGCCATCCCAACTCCTAAACCCCAACAGAACAAGGGTAGAACATTAAAGAATCCTGGACTGACATCTGAGAAATCAGACATAAAACTGAATTTTTTACTAAGCTTGGAAATATATGTAATACAATAACATTTTTTATAAAAGCAATAGATAATATTTGGGTTTAAAGTATTTTGCCTTCCTTTCACTTTTTAACAACCCGATCAAAAGATTCTTTAGTAAGAGGTTGAAAAAGAGGTAAATTAACTGATAACAATAAAGTCAGAATTGTAACTACCATTCCAAAAGAGTACTGAGTAGAGCTTACTAGAAAAGAAAGCCAGGTTGAGGAGGGCCCAAGAGCAGCAGGTCCGCTGCGCCTGAGACACCGCTGGAACGAAGGGACCGACCGGATAAACAGTTCTCTGCACCCAAATCCTATGGGAGGGAGAGCTAAACCTTCAGAGAGGCAGACACGCCTGGGAAACCAGAAGAGACTGCACTCTGCACACATTACTGATTCCAGAGGAAAACACCAAATGCCATCTGGAACCCTGGTGCATGGAAGCTCCCGGAAAGGGCGGCGCAGATCTTCCTGGTGGCTGCCGCTGCGGAGAGCTCATAAGCAACACCCCATGAGCAAACTTGAGCCTCGGGACCACAGGTAAGACCAACTTTTCTGCTGCAAGCAACCTGCCTGGTGAACTCAAGACACAGGCCCACAGGAACAGCTGAAGACCTGTAGATAGGAAAAACTACACGCCAGAAAGCAGAACACTCTGTCCCCATAACTGGCTGAAAGAAAACAGGAAAACAGGTCTACAGCACTCCTGAAACACAGGCTAATAGGACAGTCTAGCCACTGTCAGAAATAGCAGAACAAAGTAACACTAGAGATAATCTGATGGCGAGAGGCAAGCACAGGAACCCAAGCAACAGAAACCAAGATTACATGGCATCATCGGAGCCCAATTCTCCCACCAAAACAAACACTGAATATCCAAACACACCAGAAAAGCAAGATCTAGTTTCAAAATCATATTTGATCATGATGCTGGAGGACTTCAAGAAAGACGTGAAGAACTCCCTTAGAGAACAAGTAGAAGCCTACAGAGAGGAATCGAAAAAATCCCTAAAAGAATTCCAGGAAAACATAAATAAACAAGTAGAAGCCCATAGAGAGGAGTCACAAAAATCCCTGAAAGAATTCCAGGAAAACACAATCAAACAGTTGAAGGAATTAAAAATGGAAATAGAAGCAATCAAGAAAGAACACGTGGAAACAACCCTGGATATAGAAAACCAAAAGAAGAGACAAGGAGCTGTAGATACGAGCTTCACCAACAGAATACAAGAGATGGAAGAGAGAATCTCAGGAGCAGAAGATTCCATAGAAATTATCGACTCAACTGTCAAAGATAATGTAAAGTGGAAAAAGCTACTGGTCCAAAACATACAGGAAATCCAGGACTCAATGAGAAGATCAAACCTAAGGATAATAGATATAGAAGAGAGTGAAGACTCCCAGCTCAAAGGACCAGTAAATATCTCCAACAAAATCATAGAAGAAAACTTCTCTAACCTAAAGAAAGAGATACCCATAAGCATACAAGAAGCCTACAGAACTCCAAATAGATTGGACCAGAAAAGAAACTCCTCCCGTTACATAATAGTCAAAACACCAAATGCACAAAATAAAGAAAGAATATTAAAAGCAGTAAGGGAAAAAGGTCAAGTAACATATAAAGGCAGACCTATCAGAATCACACCAGACTTTTCGCCAGAAACTATGAAAGCCAGAAGATCCTGGACAGATGTCATACAGACCCTAAGAGAACACAAATGCCAGCCCAGGTTACTGTATCCTGCAAAACTCTCAATTAACATAGATGGAGAAACCAAGATATTCCATGACAAAACCAAATTTACACAGTATCTTTCTACAAATCCAGCACTACAAAGGATAATAAATGGTAAAGCCCAACATAAGGAGGCAAGCTATACCCTAGAAGAAGCAAGAAACTAATCGTCTTGGCAACAAAACAAAGAGAAGAAAAGCACACAAACATAACCTCATATCCAAATATGAATATAACCGGAAGCAATAATCACTATTCCTTAATATCTCTCAACATCAATGGCCTCAACTCCCCAATAAAAAGACATAGACTAGGGGCTGGGGATTTAGCTCAGTGGTAGAGCGCTTACCTAGGAAGCGCAAGGCCCTGGGTTCGGTCCCCAGCTCCGAAAAAAAGAACCAAAAAAAAAAAAAAAAAAAAAAAAAAAAAAAGACATAGACTAACAAACTGGATATGCAACGAGGACCCTGCATTCTGCTGCCTACAGGAAACACACCTCAGAGATAAAAACAGACACTACCTCAGAGTGAAAGGCTGGAAAACAACTTTCCAAGCAAATGGTCGGAAGTAGCAAGCTGGAGTAGCCATTCTAATATCAAATAAAATCAATTTTCAACTAAAAGTCATCAAAAAAGATAAGGAAGAATCCACCAAGATGAACTCTCAATCCTAAATATCTATGCCCCAAATACAAGGGCACCTACATACGTAAAAGAAACCTTACTAAAGCTCAAAACACACATTGCACCTCACACAATAATAGTAGGAGATTTCAACACCCCACTCTCATCAATGGACAGATCATGGAAACAGAAATTAAACAGAGACGTAGACAGACTAAGAGAAGTCATGAGCCAAATGGACTTAACAGATATTTATAGAACATTCTATCCTAAAGCAAAAGGATATACCTTCTTCTCAGCTCCTCATGGTACTTTCTCCAAAATTGACCATATAATTGGTCAAAAAACGGGCCTCAACAGGTACAGAAAGATAGAAATAATCCCATGCGTGCTATCGGACCACCACGGCCTAAAGCTGGTCTTCAATAACAATAAGGGAAGAATGCCCACATATACGTGGAAATTGAACAATGCTCTACTCAATGATAACCTGGTCAAGGAAGAAATAAAGAAAGAAATTAAAGACTTTTTAGAATTTAATGAAAATGAAGGTACAACATACCCAAACTTATGGGACACAATGAAAGCTGTGCTAAGAGGAAAACTCATAGTGCTGAGTGCCTGCAGAAAGAAACAGGAAAGATCATATGTCACCTGCTTGACAACACACCTAAAAGCTCTAGAACAAAAAGAAGCAAATACACCCAGGAGGAGTAGAAGGCAGGAAATAATCAAACTCAGAGCTGAAATCAACCAAGTAGAAACAAAAAGGACCATAGAAAGAATCAACAGAACCAAAAGTTGGTTCTTTGAGAAAATCAACAAGATAGATAAACCCCTAGCCAGACTAACGAGAGGACACAAATTAACAAAATCAGTGTGTGTGTCCAAATTAACAAAATCAGAAATAAAAAGGGAGACATAACTACAGATTCAGAGGAAATTCAAAAAATCATCAGATCTTACTATAAAAGCCTATATTCAACAAAACTTGAAAATCTGCAGGAAATGGACAATTTCCTAGACAGATACCAGGTACCGAAGTTAAATCAGGAACAGATAAACCAGTTAAACAACCCCATAACTCCTAAGAAATAGAAGCAGTCATTAAAGGTCTCCCAACGAAAGAGAGCCCAGGTCCAGACCGGTTTAGTGCAGAATTCTATTAGACCTTCATAGAAGACCTCATACCAATATTATCCAAACTATTCCACAAAATTGAAACAGATGGATCACTACCGAATTCCTTCTATGAAGCCACAATTACTCTTATACCTAAACCACACAAAGACACAACAAAGAAAGAGAACTTCAGACGAATTTCCCTTATGAATATCGACACAAAAATACTTAATAAAATTCTGGCAAACCGAATCCAAGAGCACATCAAAACAATCATCCACCATGATCAAGTAGGCTTCATCCCAGGCATGCAGGGATGGCTTAATATACGGAAAACCATCAACGTGATCCATTATATAAACAAACTGAAAGAACAAAACCACATGATCATTTCATTAGATGCTGAGAAAGCATTTGACAAAATTCAACACCCTTTCATGATAAAAGTCCTGGAAAGAATAGGAATTCAAGGCCCATACCTAAACATAGTAAAAGCCATATACAGCAAACCAGTTGCTAACATTAAACTAAATGGAGAGAAACTTGAAGCAATCCCACCAAAATCAGGGACTAGACAAGGCTGCCCACTCTCTCCCTACTTATTCAATATAGGTCTTGAAGTTCTAGCCAGAGCAATCAGACAACAAAAGGAGGCCAAGGGGATACAGATTGGAAAAGAAGAAGTCAAAATATCACTATTTGCAGATGATATGATAGTATATTTAAGTGATCCCAAAAGTTCCACCAGAGAACTACTAAAGCTGATAAACAACTTCAGCAAAGTGGCTGGGTATAAAATTAACTCAAATAAATCAGTAGCCTTGCTCTACACAAAAGAGAAACAAGCTGAGAAAGAAATTAGGGAAACAACACCCTTCATAATAGACCCAAATAATATAAAGTACCTCGGTGTGACTTTAACCAAGCAAGTAAAAGATCCGTACAATAAGAACTTCAAGACTCTGAAGAAAGAAATTGAAGAAGACCTCAGAAGATGGAAAGATCTCCCATGCTCATGGATTGGCAGGATTAATATAGTAAAAATGGCCATTTTACCAAAAGCGATCTACAGATTCAATGCAATCCCCATCAAAATACCAATCCAATTCTTCAAAGAGTTAGACAGAATAATTTGCAAATTCATCTGGAATAACAAAAAACCCAGGATAGCTAAAACTATCCTCAACAATAAAAGGACTTCAGGGGGAACCACTATCCCTGAACTCAAGCAGTATTACAGAGCAATAGTGATAAAAACTGCATGGTATTGGTACAGAGACAGACAGATAGACCAATGGAACAGAATTGAAGACCCAGAAATGAACCCACACACCTATGGGCACTTGATTTTTGACAAAGGAGCCAAAACCAACAAATGGAAAAAAGATAGCATTTTCGCAAATGGTGCTGGTTCAACTGGAGGTCAGCATGTAGAAGAATGCAGATCGATCTATTCTTATCACCCTGTACAAAGCTTAAGTCCAAGTGGATAAAGGACCTCCACATCAAACCAGATACACTCAAACTAATAGAAGAAAAACTAGGGAAGCATCTGGAACACATGGGCACTGGAAAAAATTTCCTGAACAAAACACCAATGGCTTATGCTCTAAGATCAAGAATCGACAAATGGGATCTCATAAAACTGCAAAGCTTCTGTAAGGCAAAGGACATGTGGTTAGGACAAAACGGCAACCAACAGATTGGGAAAAGATCTTTACCAATCCTACAAGAGATAGAGGCCTTATATCCAAAATATACAAAGAACTCAAGAAGTTAGACCGCAGGGAGACAAATAACCCTATTAAAAAATGGGGTTCAGAGCTAAACAAAGAATTCACAGCTGAGGAATGCCGAATGGCTGAGAAACACCTAAAGAAATGTTCAACATCTTTAGTCATAAGGGAAATGCAAATCAAAACAACCCTGAGATTTTACCTCACACCAGTGAGAATGGCTAAGATCAAAAACTCAGGTGACAGCAAATGCTGGCGAGGATGCGGAGAAAGAGGAACACTCCTCCTGAGAGACATAGCCAGAATACAGCAAATACAGAGGCGAATGCCAACAGCAAACCACTGAACTGAGAACGGGACCCCCGTTGAAGGAATCAGAGAAAGAACTCGAAGAGCTTGAAGGAGCTCGAGACCCCTTATTAACAACAATGCCAAGCAACCAGAGCTTCCAGGGACTAAGCCACTACTTAAGGACTATATATGGACTGACCCTGGACTCTGACCTCATAGGTAGCAATGAATATTCTAGTAAGATCAGCAGTGGAAGGGGAAGCCCTGGGTACTGCTAAGACTGAACCCCCAGTGAACGTGATTGTTGGGGGTGGGCGGCAATGGGGGGAGGATGGGGAGGGGAACACCCATAAAGAAGGGGAGGGGGAGGGATTAGGGGGATGTTTGACCGGAAACCAGGAAAGGGAATAACACTCGAAATGTAAATAAGAAACACTCAAGTTAATAAAAAAAAAGAAAAGAAAAAGAAAAGAAAGCCAGTCTCTGTAGCAACAGTGGCCACAGTTTCTAACACTGACTGCACCAGACCATTTCCAATGTTTTGTATTATTTATTATACTTTAGTTTATGATTACCAAATCAACTTTAATGTAAAAAGTCCAGATTTAAACATAAGTCACTAATCTGAGCTAATCATAAAAATACTTACCAAAAAAGCATTTGATTGCCATTGTATCTCTCATAGCGTGCTCTTGTAGACATTAACCTAATAAAAAGAGTAAAAAGATAAGGCTTTATCTTACATTTTGTTTCAAAACTGTCAGTTCTATCACAGAAAAATTATCAGATATAAAACTAAATTTTTACTAAGCTTGGAAATACATTATAATGCAATAATATTTTTAATAAAAGCAATAGGTAATATTTGGTTTAAAGTATTTTGCCTTTCTTTCACTTTTTAAAAAGTAATGCAAACCAGTCATAGTGGCATATGCCTGTGACTGAGGCATATGCCTAAGTCAGGTGGACTGAGGCTGAGGCAGTCATATGAAGACTGGTACAAATATTAGGCTCATCAGAGCAGTATATTGAGATTTTGTATACAAAAATCAAGCAAAGTAAAACAAAACTACAAAGCCAATCAAAACCACAATGATGCCATGGAATTAAAATTCTTATGCACATTAAAAAACTTGTCAATTCACACCAAATAATTTTATCATGATGAAATATACACGTGAATGGCTCATCCCCCCATCTTGTGAAGAACAGTTGCTGACAGCAGTACATATACACACAAAAAAAATCTTTAAAATAAATACATTTTGATGATTGTTCTCATTTTTAGTTTTCATTTTTCCTGATATACTCACAAACACTAACACCTAAGTTACTTTATACAGAAAACAGAATGAAACAGAAAATAAGTTATATTTTTAACAACCTGGTTCATCATCAGAACCTTGAACACTGAGGAAAAGCAGTGGACTAATTTAATTGATCATGGAAAGAAAGCGTATTGAATGAAAATATACAAAATCACAATAATTAATGCTTTATAGCACTCTAAAGGGTGTACAATATAACCATATGATCTCAGATATACAGGTCTGACTTTTCGTTTTCTTTTTTTGGTTTATCAAGTCAGGGTTTCTCTGTGTTCTGGAACTTGCTTTGTAGACCAGGCTGGCCCTCAACTCAGATTCACCTGCCTCTGCCTACCAAGTGCTGGGATCAAAGGTGTGCACCACCACTGCCAGGCAAGGTCTCACTTAAAGAGGAAGCAGAGGTTCATAAAGTAGTATGGACCTTGGCTGCAGAAACTCATGCCAGGTTAACATGTGCCCATCTTAAGCATCTGGCAGAACTCTTCAAAAAGGAAATAGAAGAGTTTTGAGTTCTGCGCTGGTTAGCGTATGTCAACTTGACACAAACCTACAAATAATCAGGAAGAAGGAATTTAACTGAGGAACTGCCTCTATCAGACTGGACTGTGCACAAGCCTAGGAAGCATTTTCTTGATTTAAGAGTTGATGTGGGAAGGCCCAGATCACTGTGGGCAGTACTATCTGTATGCAGGTGCCCTAGGTTGTACAAAAAGCAAAGTGAGCAGTGTTCCTCCATAACTTCTGCTTCAGTTCCTGCCTCAGATTCTTGCTGTGGCTTCCCTCAATTATGGACTGTAATGGGAACTTGCAAGCCAAATGAATCCTTTCCTTCCCACATTGGTTACAGTCTTTATCGCAGAGACGGAAAAAAAACTAGGGCCACTCCACAATCTGGCACATACTGAGAGCATAGTTCTTTAGTCTCATTTAAATTAAAAGTACTGTAACAAAGACAAAGTTATCACCCCATTTTATTGAAGACAAAACTGCAGTGCATATGATAAAGACTTAAATACCATGGCTAAGAAAAAACTGGGATAAGAAACAGAAATTTCTATGTCTGGTCTTACAAAAATTCCTAAGTTATCTGACTCCCTGAGACTACTGTATTCTACCTCTTTTTTTTTTTTTCTTCCCACTCTGTACCAGAAACAAAAGTATTCTTTGGCCCATTTTCTAGGCCCTGTTACAGAGGCCTCTATTCAAAACCCATTTCCTAAAAGAGGTCTTCAGTAATCATCCAAATTCAAGCAGCTACTAGTTGTCTTCACATCCCCATGTTGTATCATACTCACAGTACTTACTTCTGCATAGCATACATTTGTTTTCTTTCTTTTTTTCCCCCTTTCTTCCTTCCATTTCCTTTTTGGTTTTTTGAAACCAGGTTTTACTGTGTAGCTCTAACTGTACTGAAATTCACTCAATAGACCAGGCTGACTTCAAACTCATTGAGATCTGCCTGCCTCTGTTTTCCAAGTCCTGGGATTAATGGTGTAGGCTAACTCCACCCTGGCTGTACACAGTTCTTACTGTGCTTTCAAACTCTAGGATACTAGAGATCTAATCTAAGTGTTCCAAATGCCTAAAATAGGATGACTGTAAAAGACGCTTTACAAGTACATGGTGAACAGACACAGCACAGACTGACACACCAATTATACTTACCTAAGCTGATGCTCCCTGAGGTTTGATAGTATTTCCATCCCATGGAGATAGGAATAAATAATATTTAAGTCCTGTGGAACAGAAAAGTTTTTAGATTACTTTTCAAATATACATTTCAAAATATGACCCATCCCCCTCACTCAAATCTTTTTAAGCACCCAACCATTTAGGACAGCTCTGTTAAATATACAAAGGCCACAAAACCTCTGAATTACAAATTTCAAAAAAGTAAGGAGGAGCTCCCTCTAGGAATCCCTCTTCTTCATGAGCATGGCACCTACTCAAACAATAAAAAAGCCAAAAAGTCACTACTTCTTACCTAAGTATATTACCTCATTACTTCATTTCTAAACAGATATGACACACACTTGTAGACACTAAATATAAAAATATTTAAAATGTTCACATAGGCAACTAACTATGTTTTGCTTTATTTTTAGTTTCCTCCAGATTAGCCTCAATATTTGTAGGCTTTAGGCATCCCATCTAACACCTCCAAAAGATCTGGTTTCCCCTTTGTTTTAAAGATTTATTTTACTTTTAATTATGTACATAAGGTGTTGGCAAGGAGTATGTTCACGTGATGTCTCTGGAGCTGGATTTACAAGTGGTTATGAGCTGCTCACAGTGCGTTCTGGGAGCACAGGTTCTCTGCCGAGAGCAGTAAACAGACAAGCCACTAAGTCATCTCTCTCCAGCCCCAGGGTTTTTAAAACATGATTTTCTAAAGACTTTAAAGAGACTCAGTGCTATAATTTCTTATAAACAAAAATATATCCAATGGACAGCACTACTGTTCACTGTAAGAACAGCAAGTAATCTTTCTTTAGCTCTCTGATAAAATACAATCTTAACTATGAGCTTTGGAATATGAAAATGAGAACTTCACAGAAGTTCACATCCCCAACAGAAAAGTGTGTTCTGCTACTCATGTTATCTAAGATTATGGTATATGGTGATGATAATAAAAAGCAGACAAACTTAAATTCTCTATATAATACTCTCATAAGAAACATTTTCATATCAGCAGAGACCACTGCTAACTACTGTCACACTCTGATATGTGACTTGCCAAGTATCAATTATAACAGAGAAAAAAGAAACCAAGACAGCTTGCTTTCTAGTAAGTTAAGAAGGCAACATGGAGATACTAAGAAAGAGACATTGCACTGAATCCAAAGATCACAATCTCCTACTAACTATGGAGAGTTAAACATACAGTATCTCTGATTAATCCTTATTAAAATGACAAGTGAAGAACATTTTAAGTGAATAAAAAAGGTAACAAGATTAAAAAGGAAACCATGTCAAATAAGAAAGTTCTATAAAGATTTGGAAGATAGCAGATAAAACAAATTAAATTTCCAATAAAGCTACAATGATATTTCCTCTTTTCTATTAGTATCTCATGCTTTCGTGCAATAGGAATACACCAACTCCCACCAAGAACTGGACCCTGTGTGTCTTCCCACTGATTTCAGTTAGGTCTATGATTTATTCCAATCAGAATGGGACAGGAACAAGGTTACCTAACTTTAGACCTGCAAGTACAATAAGATTAAGAAGCCATGTTATTAAAGAACCTAAATAAAATAACCTTACCTAAATAAAATCTGCTGAAGATAATACAGTCTTGGCAATAGCCTAACTCATAGTGGATCCACTAAACCAACAGACCCACCTAATATGTTATTCTTTGTTCTTGAATTTAGAGTTTATATACTTGGCAGTTAGAATAACCCCCATAATGGCTCCATGACCTCATTAGTAAGCTGTGGACCTATGTATGACAAGCTTAATGCAAACATCTGAAACTATTCACCCCCAGGAACAAAGTAGTAAACCAAAGAAAGACAAGACTTGTTCAGAAGGGGCGTGTGTGTGTGTGTGTGTGTGTGTGTGTGTGTGTGAAGTAAGGGACTAATGATACCAGGACAAGTAGTGGCAGCCCTTTTCATACTGTATTCAACTTGTGTAGACGGTTTCTAGCCCCCATCACAATTGCAGTTTCAGACACAATACTGTTGCTGGAGCTAAGTATCCTCAACTAGTACTGATCTAGCTAGTGTAGTCTGATTATAATAGTTTGTTTTCATATGAGATATTAACTTATGTTTTTGCCATAGGGCTAGTTCAATGTTCCTACTGTTTCACATCATAGTCCAAAAACATCTAGATACCCTAATTATGTATGATTTCATATTACTTAACAGAAAGAACAAGCAAATGAATCAGAGGTAGTTTGTACCATGTAGTACTTGGCAATGCAAATGCCACAAGGTAGGAAATAAACACTGTACGACTACACTGTAAGACTGAACCTGCCATGTCAGTAAAGCTATTGGGGTACCCTGGGTACATAAGGACATTCTTTCCAAAGGAAAAAGATTGTTGGGATTTCAAATTTAAGTCAAGGCAAGAGTAAAAGAGACTCAACCAAGAATGTACCTAAAACTCCTAACAGTAAAACCAATATATGAAAGACATTTTTCGTTATAGTTTCATTTATTTTATAGCAGTTCCGATGCACAGGTGGAGGAGATCAGGGAAAAACTTTTGGGAGTAGGTCATTCCTTCTACCATGTGTGGGAACCAAACTCAGGGCTTCAAGCTTAGCTGCAAGCACCTTTTTTGGGCTAAGCAGTAATAGCTCTGTGACTTTTTCATTAAAAAGAATGATATCAAGAAACAAAGGCAAGGGGGCTGGAGATGGCTCAGCAGTTAAGAGCAATGGATGTCCAGGGGTCCTGAGTTCAATTCCCAGCACCCGTGTGGTGGCTCACAACCATCTGTAATGTGATCTGATGTCCTCTTCTGTCATGAAGGCATACATGAAAATAAAGTGTTCATATACATAAATAAATAATTTTTTTAAAATAAGAAACAAAGGCAAATGACTCTTCAAACAGAAATTTATACATGTGGTGATACATATGATTATTCAAACTATATTCAAATCTTGTAAAGAACTGGCAGGAAGGGAGTAGAAATTTGCAAAAAAGGAAGGAGATGGGGAGAAACTATACCAAAAGTAGGTTCTAGAAACCTGCAAAAGGTCCCCCTCTAGTCTTGAAGACACAGTGGTCACCACATGGAAATATGTAAAATTAAATTAAAAAAAAAAGAGAGAGAACAGCATAAAATAGCACATCATTATAATCACAGCACTCAAGAGATAGAACCTGGACAATCAGAAGGTCAAGAGTCATCCTCAGCTACATATGGAGCTTGAAGTAAACCTGGGCTATAAAAAATACTGTCTCAAAATGGAAAAACGAAAGACCAACAAAAAAAGGAAAATATTTTTTCAGGTAAATAATAACTAGATTAAAATAGAAAAACATGAGCTTGAGAAATGGCTCAGTGGTTAAGGGCACTGACTGCTCTTCCAGAGGTCCTGAGTTCAAATGCCAGCAACCACATGGTGGCTCACAACCATCTGTAATGGGATCCGATGCCCTCTTCTGGTGGGTCGGAAGTTAGTTAGTGTACTTATACATAATAAATAAACAAATCTTTAAAAAGAGAGAACCATTTCAAGTAAGAAGTCAAATAAGAAAGTTCATTCCAGAAGAAATATATATTTCTAATTGTGACTCTGCAGGTTTGGTGATCTTGATTCCTAAGGGTGTATACAGTTTTTGAGGAAAGAAACAGTACAAGACTCTTACTGAACTTCAAGCTACAGCTGCTAGCAGAGTAACTTTAAACTCTAGGGCTGAAGAAGCATCAGGTGAGGGCAGCTGCTGATATGAAAGAATAAACTGGTTTTCATCAGCAGGGAGAAATAGAGCTGCCTTTTTTTTTTTTTAAGATTTATTTATTTTATGTATGTGAGTACACCTTCACTGTCTTCAGACACCAGAAGAGGGCATCAGATCCCATTACAGATGGTCGTGAGCCACCTTGTGGTTGCTGGGAATTGAACTCAGGACCTTTGGAAGAACAATCAGTGTTCCTAACCGTTGAGCCATCTCTCCAGCCCCAATAGAGCTGCTTTTATGTAGTACTAGTACTTCAATATAGAATAGCAACTACTTATATTTTAGTTATCAGTCATCTAGAGAAACTATGAAGTATATGAGAGGGTGTATATAGGTTACATGCAATACAGCACTTTTATATAAGGGACTTGAGAATCTGCAGATGTCCACTAGTGTCCTGGAATCAACCCGTTGAATTCAAAACCAGCCTATCTTACATCATTTCAAGTCAAGGTTTCATAATAAGACTATTCTGAAAGCCCACTCCTGGGGGGGTGAGGGTTGGCAGAATTGCGTTCAAGTTCTGGTGCATGTAGTAATAGTCCTATGAAATGCTAAACTAGCAACACTTGGAAGCTTTGAGGAAAATGCATTCTCAGGCCCAGAATCTTAGGAATTATGTTTCCATGTCTCAGGTCTAGTTTAATAAGCCCTACAAGCAAGTCTTCATACACTAATGCTTAGGTTCACAGACAGCACCATGCCACTCTAAATTATTTGTCTGGTAACATACTAATTGGGGATGAAAGTAAAAGAACGAGGATGCTTATTAAATGCCAGTTCTTCCAATATTCCAACCTAAAAAGATACAAAACACTAAGCCTTCATAAAAAGACAACTTCCAGAACACATGGGTAGTTATTTTTTATTTGTATTTTTTTTAACACAGAAAGGAGTTTCTTGGGACTTTTGTACCACTTAACCATTATGAGACAAGATTGAGGAAATGCATGACCTATTAGACTTCTTGGTATATGCCTAAGAAACAAAATCTATCCTAGCAAACCCCACTTAGCTCTTCTTTTAAAAAAAGGGGGGGGGGCAACACCAATAGAACCTGAAAGTCTTATAGAACTTTGTTTGCAGTCACAAATCCATATGCTAGAAAGGGGATGCTAATCGCTTACAGAGTGTACTTGAAAGCTATTTGATGGAGCCTGAAAGGAGAAGCCATGAGGAAGACAGAAAATTAACCATCTGGGATATGACAACACCCCAAATCACTAGCATCTGTTTCTTTAACTGTACCAACAAAGTACTGCGGAAATTATTCAGAGCATTAGAACAAAGACCAGGTTAGGTTTAGGAATAAAATTAAAGGTTTCAGCTAAGCAAAAAAGTGAAGTCACACACTGCAGTTAGCAACAAACCATGTACACAATGGTGGTCCCATTATGGTGGAGATGAAAAACCCCTATTATCTAGTGACCTTAGAGCTGTAATGATGTCATAGGACAATACAGACTCATGTGTCTGTGTTGATTCTTGTGTAAACAGAGCTTCTGTCCCAACAGTTGTATAGAAACACAGCAACACAGTTATATATAATAACTAACAGTTGATAAAGATAAGTGACTCCAGCACTGCATTAGCTTGTTATACTATACCTTTTATTGGTGCTGTGTATGCTCATGCATGCACACATATTTGTACATATGGAGGCTAAAGGATAACTCTGAGTGTTGTTCCTTTGCCATCGTCTATCTGTTTACTTATTACTGGTAACGTAGTCTCTCCCTCACCGGCCTGGAATTCAGTAAGGCTGGATGACTGCCTGGTTAACAACAAGAATCCTACAAACACTATCACACCTGATTTTTCACATGAGTTGAGGATTAAACTCAGGTTCTCATGCTTGTAAGCAAGGTAAACACTTTACTGACCGAAATCTCTTCCCAATTCTTTCATAATTCTTTGAGAGTATGACTCTACTGACATGAAGAAAAGCTCAAGGGCTAGGGATATAGCTCAGGGGTAAAATGCATAAGGCCCCAGGTTTCATCCGTAACACTGCAAATAGTATATGCCATGCTATACTGGCACAAGCCTCACTCATTTTTACTACACTTCTTAACTGCAGTAAGATGTCACAGAAGTGATTGAGCTGTACTGTGTTGGTGTGTGTAAGTCCATACAATTACAAAATTGCCCAATGACGCTTTTCTGAGAACATATCCTCATTGTTAACTAACGCATGACTAATGCTGATCGGTGTCTTCTGTGTGGAGGTGAGTGATGGAGTCACTGTCATACTAAAACAAACTTTCCTGTACCCTTCACACAATCCAAACCCACAACATTTACTGTAGATATATTTATTTATATTTATTCTAGGGGCTCCTGTTTAGGGTATAATAAGTTAACCCAGGTCTGATATTTGATCCTCAGTACCAGGCCAGCCATGGGAAACCCAGTGTTAGGCAGTCACATGACTCCTGACAGCAATCTTCTATCCACCACAACTATGCTTAGATCGGGAGGTTGGCTACTTCCTTCACCCTCAGGCTGTGGAGGGAAAATAAGACTCCAAGTGCTAGAGAGCAGAGCATAAAAGCTAGCCAAAGGCTTTGGCCTGGAGTTTTATGCCTGGCCCAGAGTGAGGCCAAACACCCTATAGAAACTGAATGCCCTATAAGCAGGCTAGATTTTACACACAGAGTCTGGACACTGGCTCCTGCAACAGGGAGATCTTTGTGTATGGGTAGAACAAACTCCAGTTTCAGCACGTGTTGTTTCCAGCCTTGGACTGATTCCCCAACACATCTAATTTACTAAAAGTAGTACAGTTCTCTGTAGCTATGAGAGACTCAGGTATGAAATAGCTTAACATCATCTCTAGTGGCCAAGGTCCTGTCTCTACTACCCATACCCAACCTCAGGCAGTGCCAGTATTGCCAAGGTAGTATTAACTAATAGGACTCTAAACTCTCAAAGTGCCAGATAGGTCCATACACTAGCAGGACAAACACATCCTTCATTACCACCAGCTATGGACCCCAGTGTACCCGAGACTATTAAGAGCTTCAACATGTAAAGCCTGACCAGGCTTAATCAGCCAGGTAGATCAGGACTGAACCTTCATCAACACTATCCCAACATTTGGTAGCACAGTGTGGAATGAAGACCCAATTCATGGGACAGGGTAGTAAGCACAAAGCGTTACGCTGTAACTTAGCACTCAGCTGGTCAGTCTCTGAACAGTCTCAGTACCAGAAGAAGACTGACACCTATGACTGGTTGCAGTCATCTTGGGCCAGGAGTCCACCTCAGCAACAGGCAGCTCATAGCACTGTGACCCTTGGTCACAGTACCATTTTGTTGTGCTGGTAGTATGTAGGCTCAAAGTACTATTCATCTTACAAGTACTGGTAGCTACTAGTACAATATAAAAGCCCAAGGATCAAAGATCTATCCAGAGATTCTTTTCTGAACAAGGTTGAATCCTGCACTGTCATATAATAGAAACCAGAAAGAAATGTGGAGCTACAGATGAGGCAGCAAGGTCTACAGGACTCAGGCAGAAACTTGCAGTTAAAAGACTGTACTTTCTTGGTTCTTTCCAAATGACATACATAGAATCCACATGAGACAAACCTAGGCTTAAATTGTGCTCAAGAGGTGACAATGTTGTATTAGCAAATATAGACTCTCCATTCGGTGCTGGCACAGTAAAAGTGACAACAGGCTCAAACTATATCATAATGATTAGGATACCTCAATGCCAAAGAACAGCATTAACATTTAATGGCACATGCCCCAAAGCATTAAGATATTTCAAGAAAACAAGATTTCACTTCAGTCAGTGTCAGAGCTCTTAGGGAACCTGAAATACGTGTTTTTGTTTTTTTTTTTTTTTTTTTCCGGAGCTGGGGACTGAACCCAGGGCCTTGCGCTTCCTAGGCAAGCGCTCTACCACTGAGCTAAATCCCCAACCCTGAAATACGTGTTTTAAAGAAACCCAATGAGATTGTAGAACGAACACACACACACCACACACACACACACACACACACACACACACACACACACACACGTTTCAGTACTTTAATAGAAACTGAAAGAGGTAAAAGCAGCTTTTACAAAATCTATCAGAATCTTTTAGCTGAACAATACACTCAAAAGACTTTAAAACTAACAGAAGGCATTAACAGCATAACAGATAAAACAGAAGAAAACAACTGCGAACATATAACCAGCTACTGGAAACTATATGGTGGAAGGTTGGCTGGAAAGATGGCTCTGCAGTTAAAAATGCTTGCTGCTCTTGCATATGATGTTTGGTTCCTAGGACCCACGCCCTGTGGCTCACAACTGCCTGTTAACTCCAATCCTAGCCTAGGGACCTGACATACTCTTCAGAGTCTGCCAGAGAACCTGCCAGAGTGCAATCTAAGTGTGGCCAGCAGAGGCCACTGGTGTTCAAACAAGGAAGATTATCAAATTTGCCAGACACAAGTTTGCCTAAGAAACTCAGCGAAAGCATAGAGCTCTAGGAAAGACAGAAGCCCAGTTTAATTGACCCTCTCCGGCTCTCATCACAGAAATTTATTGAGCAATATTTTTCTCTTTTCTCATTCTACCTTGTATCCTCCTCTGTTCCCAAGCTATTTTTTAATAGTACTTTAAGCTGTTTCAGATGTTCTTATGTTTTTAGTCCCCTTCTTGCACTTACCTTTGTTTTTGAATTTTTTCATTATTGGGAAATCTTTATTTTTTATTTAATTTTTTCCTAATTTCTTGTTCTTTTCTCTTCCATGTTTCTCTATTGCTTCCTTTTCCTTTCTTTCATTTAACCTATTTCTCCCTTTACCTGCCTTTCTCTTTCATTTATTTCATCCACTATGTCCACACTAACCTTAAATAATTTTAACTTCACAGCACATTATATGCAACCTTGTAATTTTCTGTCCCGTGATAATTAACTGATGACATCAGCTGGCTTCAATCAATTGTAAAGTATATTTACTGTGCAATGTTTGATGAAGTTTGCTGCTAATAGTTTGTTTTCTTCTCTCTGAATGGTAATGGGGACTGAGCAATAAAAATCAAAGCACCATTTATCAGAACCTCTGAGATATTAGTTAATCTAACAGGCCCCCAGACCTTTAAAAAAAACACAAAAAAAACCCCCAAAAAACAACAAAAAACAGACACCATGTTAGAAGCAACATTCCAACCATAAATCGTAACATGTAGGCCTCAACACTTGCCAAAAGAGGAACATAGATGTAATCCATCAAAGACCTAGTCTACAGTTCCAGGAAGTGCCTAAATGCACTTGCTTTCTGGCTTCTGTAGTTCTGCTTCCTGCTCTCTGTAGTATGACAACCAGGCTTGGGGCTGCATGATTTGGGCAAGTTCCCAATGCAGCTGCGGGCCAGCAATAAAGAATTTCTTTTCAGCTTTAAGAGTGTTTGTGTAATGGTCTCTGGTGGTCTTAGTTTTACCCCAAAAAACTAAGGCAGTGATGAAAAAGTATAGAGCTATTATATTAAATCTTTGTCCTACTGATGTGATGAGACACAATGACCAAAGCATTTAATTGGAGCTGGCTAACAATTTCAGAGGCTTAGTCCATTATCATCATGTCCAGAAGCATTGAGGCATGCAGGCAGACATGGTGCTTGAGAGGAGCTGAGAGTACTACATCTGGATCCTCAGGCAGGCAAGGGAGCAAGCAAGCGAGAGGTGGGTGGGGGAGCAGGAGGGAGAGCGAGAGCGCACAAGAGCCACTTGGCATAGCTTGTGCTTTTGAAACCTCAAAGTCCACCTTCAATAACACACTTTTCTAAGGCCATACCTTTTAATAATAATAATGCCATTCCCTGGTGACCAAACATTCGGCTCTAAGAGTCTATGGAGACCATTCTTACTCAAACCACCACAGTTCTGAAAATGTTAGGTAAAATGTTGTGATATGGTATTAAAGAATAATGACAAAGGAAAAAAAGTCTGTGTTCAGTATAGACACAATCTTATCTACAATACTTTTTTCTTTTACTTTTGCATTGGTGAGGGATCAAATCCCAGAGACTCACACATTACAGGCAAACATTACACCATGGAAATACATCCTACAGCCCTTCATAAACATTCCCAATCTGAAGTTGTTTGGCTCTACAAAATTGAACTTGTAGGTACACAAGTTCTTAATTGGCAACTTGACAGAGTTAGAAAGTAATAATACACCTCTTGGTGTTGTCTAATGAAGGTGTTCTAGAAAGCTAATATTGCTGCACAATCAATTTCATGAACTGTGTCCTATACTGACAAGAAAAGAGACAGTCCACTGAGCATCAGCAAGCCCCTGTCTGCATCCTGACTGGAGGTGCAATGTGTCCAGCTGCCAAAGCTCCTGTTGCCATGCCTTCCTACAACGATGTCTCTCTGTTCCTCAAACCGTGAGCCAGAGTAAATTCTTCCTTAAGTTGGTTTTGATCTGTACTTCGTCACTGTGAGAAAAGTGACTACTGTACAAAGAGCTAACTTTATACTGCATAAGATGTGACTAAATGAATGGCATTTATTTACTATAGCCAGACATGGTAGACTGGTGATTCCAGGACTCAGGAAATTGAAGCAGGAAGACATCAAGATTAAGGACACCCTGGGCAATGTTAAACCCATCTAAGTATCAATACAAGAACAGCAGCAGCAGCAAAACCCCCAAAGTTAAGAAGCTACCTTTGTTCATTATACAAAGTAAAGTCAGTGCTAAAAATGACCCTGATGAGTCATATGGCTTGAGCAAGAAATTTTATTTTACTCCTTTGAATTCAGTTCCTTTGTATATTCAAACCTGGCTTAACAGGCAGAGGCAGGAAGATCTCTGTACATTTGAATCCAGCCTGAACTACATAGCAATTCCAGGCCATCTGGGGCACAAAGACAATCTCAAAGAAACACAAGCACATCAAATTTTTTCCAGGATAACTAGGATTAAGCCTGGAAAAATTGGTGCACATCTTCAGTCATTTCCCATTAATGGAAACTTAACTTTATAGAATAGGTAAAAAACAAAACAAACAACACCTAGATTCTAGCATAAGGAAACTCATTCGTAGTTCAGGCTTTCCTCCTCCAGGAACCAACACTGCTATGTTATTCCACTGACCAAATTTGATCTAGCTTAGTAATCTTCGTTCTGGTGCATTTCAAATTGTGCTTTTAGCATCACATTAACAAAGTTGTCAAAATCCTAGAAGTGTATGTGGTGGGCTGAATATGCTTGCCCTGGGGAGTGGTACTATTAGGAGGTATAGCCTTGTTGGAGTAGGTGTGGCCTTATTAGAGGAAGTATGTCACTGAGGGGGTGGGCTTTGAGGGAGCTTCCTCCTAACTACCTGTAAGCGTGCCCCAATTAAATGTTGTCCACTATGAGTTGTCTTGGTCATGGTGACTCTTTATCATAATGGAAACCCTAACTAAGACAGAAGATGGCACCAGGGACTAGGGTATTGTCGTGATAGGCGACAATGCTTTTGTTTGGAGGAACGTGGATTTTGGGACTTTGGAAAGTAGTGGAATGCTTTAAGTGGGGTTTACTGGGCCATCCTAGTAGGAATAAGGAAGACATTGGTGCTCTGGGTGATTTGAACTGTGCTGACATGGTCCGAGAGGTTTCAGTGGAGACAAATTTCAGTATGTGACCTAGTGATTGTTTTTGTGGTACTTTGGTGATGAATGTGTACTTGTTGCCCTTGTCTGAAGAGTCTGAGGCTAAAGTAAAAAGATTTACATTAATTGCATTGACAAAGAAGTCTCAAAAAAGCCCAGCAGAGACTTTGTTCTCTGATTTAGTCTTATGAAGAGCATTTTGATCAAGCACAGTAGGCTTTGAAAGGAAAGGTACAAAATGTATGGTTCAAAAAATAAATGGGACTAAGAAGTAGAATGGAGCCGAATCTCATGCTCAAGAATATTAAATGCAGTTAAGAGTGGCCACCTCAGGACAAGATTCCATCCAACTAAGCTTATTGTACATGTGTTTGCAGTTGAACAAGTAATAGTTGTATCATGCTAAGCATTACTGCCTGGTTACTGTTTTCATTTGGATGTTTAATCTGGGATGAACTACAATCTAGAAATGGAAGGCACACTTGTGATCCCCATCTTGAGAAACAATGACCATGAAAAGCTTTGACCCAGGTATGGTGATACACATTTTAAATCCCAGGAGACAAAGCCAAGCAGACCTCTGGTTTCAAGGCCAGCCTGGGACACAGAGCAGGTTCTAGGTGAAGAAAAGCTTAAGTCTAGGCATAAGCTTTTGGTACAAGCAAGTGGTACAAGCCTTTGATCCCAGCATTCAGGAGACTGAGCCATGCACATCTCTGCATTCAAGGTCAATCTACAGTTCAAGTTCCAGGATAGCCAAGCTTAGGCAATGAAGGAGTAGGAAAACAGAAAGCTGGTGATACTGTAATCGAACAAAGGGGCCATATTCCAGCAAAGGCAAGCAGCAAACTGTGCCAGCTTCAGCAATGTGGCTCTGGCTTTAGAGTCAAGTCTATTCATACAGAAGGGACTACTGGGACATCTGATGCTGGTTAGTTAGAAATTGGTGGTGATTAAGAAGAGACCAGCGGGGTTGGGGATTTAGCTCAGTGGTAGAGCACTTGCCTAGCAAGCGCAAGGCCCTGGGTTTGGTCCTCAGCTCCAAAAAAAAAAAAAAAAAAAAAAAAAAAAAAAGAGACCAGCATCATCTGGGAAGTATTTTCTGAGAGCACAAGGAAGCTGAGAGCACAAAGAAGCTGTGTTCCAGAGAGAGCTAAGGTTGTACCTCATGGGACTCAAAGAATTATCCAGGTGATACTGGTTTTGAAGGCATAAAGGGGTCAGGAAGAGCAGCTGAGACTTGGCACTACGTGAAGCCAGGGTAAAAGTGCAGCCTCATTTTACAGTTGACGGCTCAGGACTGAAAAGGGGTCATGCAAAGATTTCACCTAAGTGATGTTGGTCTCTTAATCACCACCAATTTCTTAGCTCCAACTAACCAGCATCAATTGTCCCAGTAATTCTTTCTATTCTTGACTCTAAGGCCACAGCCACATGGCTGAAGCTTGGCACTATGAAGAGAACCCATGAGAGGCTATTGGTGAAGCCTAGCTGCAGTGGAAAACTCCAGCGAATCAGAGACGCAAGTACCACGGGATGAACACCAAGAACAGCAGCAGCAGTGGAGTGGAGTCAACCAGGACTTAGAGTGCTACAGACCACGGAGTTAGAAATGTGACCCAAGCCTTTTGAAGGAGTCCAGAAGATCATATGAGGATCTCAGACATTGGAACAAGAAGCTGTAACTTGAAGTTGTCTTGGAGACCCCAAGATATTTGAAATACCAGAGTCCTGGGATACCTGCTGAGAAAAGCTGCTAATAGGAAGTGGAACTGACCAAGTAGAATTGTGCTGCAGTCAACAAAGCAAAAAGGAGTTGGACATCAGACATGGAGATGGGAGTTTATCCAGCTGGTTTTGGTCTTGCTTTGGTACAGTATTTCCTCACCGTGAAGCTTTTGGAATGGTAATGTATATATCCTGTGATGTTGGAGGTATGTGATCTGCTTTTTCATTTTGATTTTATAGGGTATTACAGTTAAGAGACTGCATGAATCGCTGAAGAGATTTTCAACTTTGGACTTTTAATAACATCGTGAGACTGTTATAGACTATGGGACATGTGAAGTTGGGCTAAATGTATTTTGTATTATGCCATGGCTAGGTATGGTTACCATAGACTCATGTGTTTGAACAAGCCTATGGGAGTCAGGGAGTGGAATGTGGAGTTTTGAATACACTTGACCTAAGGAGTGGCACTATTAGAAGGTGTGGCCTTATTGGAGTAGATGTGGCCTTATTGGAGGGAGTGTGTCACTATGGGGGTGGGATTTGAGAGCGCTCCATCCTAACTACCTGTAAGCCGTCCCTAATTAAATGTTGTCCATTTTAAGAGTTGCCTTGGTCATGGTATCTCTTTATAGCAATGGAAACCCTAATTAAGACAGTGTACCTCTTTATTACACTTCATCACAGTGTGAATTCTTGACCCTATGCATTTGTCCAAAAGCTCTAGTGGTAGGCAAGAGTGGGAAAGATTAGTGGTAGCATTAATGGTAGTTTCCACTGCCATGCCAGAAGTCACCATTCTGTTTTTATGTACAGCCACACCCTACTTTAACCAACTCAGCTTGTTTAATGATAAAGTTCATAGCACTCACAACCACTACAACCTTTCCAAAAATGTTCATGTCAGGAGGCTCATCGTGCTGGCTGCTTTTCCACAGCTTTTCTTCTTTATACGGACGGGTGTTTTGCCTGCATTTATGGTTGTGGAATGTGCCTGGTGCCTACAAAGCCCATTAGAGGGTATGAATCCCCAGGAAACAGAGCTACAGATGGTTGTGAACCACCATGTGGGTGCTGAGAATTGAACTCACATTCCTGAAAGAGCAAGCACTCTTAACCACTGAGCCATCTCTCCAGCCCCCAGCTTTTCTTGAATAAAGATCTCATCTAAATTTGGTGTTGCTGTTATATATCTAGTTGGATTTACAAATGGAAGTCAAATGGTCCAGAAGTATAAGTAAGTTTTTTCCCCCAAAGAACCCTCTGAATGTACATTAGCTGGGAAAACACACAGCAGAATCTTTGTTCAGCCACCCACGGAGTATGCAAAGTGACTCACTCAAAAATGACTCGGCCATTCTACAGGTTTAGAGTCACAGACCATTATTCTAAAATCTGAAGCAGGTTAAGAAATAATTGTAAGAACACTAAATATGTTTCCAGTCCTCAGCTCCTCTAACTTTTATATGAAAACCAAGCTAGGTCTTAATTTTTTTATTTTAAAATTTGAGGTAGAATTATACTAGCACCCAAATGAGGATGAAATTCTGGCCGACAAAATTTTCCCCTCTTCATTTTGAATTAGGATCTCACACTGTAGCCCAGGCTGGTCTTGAACTCATAACAATTCTCCTCCTCAGCTCCCTATGGACTCCTTTTTGGGAAAAAAAAAAAAAAAGCTAAAAAGTTAAAACTGCCATTTATCTGTAATACTCTTTGATGTTTCCTTTAAAAATAAAAAGTTTTGAAGCCATACAGAAAAGGAATTTCTATTCTAAAATATAACTAGGTTTCTTCTATTTGAATTGTCTTTCAAGCATAGCCAGGTATTTTACAAGCTATTTCAGCTTCTTTATGATGACTGTATGTTATTCATCTTTAAGAAGTATTTTACTTCTATTTATGTGTATGCCGTGTGCTTTAAGATGCCAGATGAAGTCATAAGAGGACATCAGATCCCCTGGACCAGACCAGGAGTCACAGGTGATTGTTGGCTACCTGATGAGGGTGCTGGGAAAATAACACAGATTCCTTGGAAGAACAAACAGCAAGGGCTCTTAATCACCCGCCATCTCATCGGCCCTTACTCAATTTTTAGAAAAATAGGAAATTTTGCAGGTTTGTCAAATTAAGTCATTTTATCTCAGCACATCCAATATCAGACTAATCCGACATCACTACTGCTAGAATATTTAATAACGTATAATGAGCTAAAAATCAGGATACAGGCATTGTCCTCAGGGGGTTCAAAGCCACAGACATACCAGCAATCAGAACAAAGTTTTAGAACATCATGCTTGAAGGAAATTCAAAGTATCAGAAAAACAGAGGAGTGGAAAGATGAAAAAAGAAGAAAGCACAACTCTACGGATGCGCACCAGGGATTAAATTGCAATGCTAAGTCTTAATTTACTAAAGGATTATACATTCTCTCCAAACAAATGACAAACCAATACATATGACAACCATTTATTGTCATCTGTAGGCACACTGATAAATATTTTACATTATCTCATTTAGTCCATATAAAGAAGCTCCAGTATTTCGATTTTAGAGAAGTTAGGTAACTTTCTAACAAGCATTCAAATGCTCAGGACTTCCAAACATTGTCCTGTGTGTATAGCCATCTTAATCACAGCAGCTGTAATCATCTGCAAAGGACCCTTAAATCAGACCTGCCTGGAGTTCCCTCCAGCTGGAAAGTGTCATTAGACCTTCACCTGAGATTTTAGCCATGCCCAGGTGTGCCACTGCCTCAGCTGTATGTAATTCTGCTTCAGGTGCACATGGTATACAAGGTATGGTTAAACTTTCAACATTGTAAAAAGATGTTATCATCTATAAAGTTCATACTCAAGAAACATACAATTGTGTTAAAGGAAGTTGGGGAGGGGGAATCATTTTTTAAGTAAGTTTTCGGTTTTGTTTTGGACTGTACTCGAGGCCAGTCACAGCAAGCATAGGCTGTGGTTGGGCACACCTGCTGAGAATATAAAGGGTGGAAGTTTAACTCAAGATTAAGGGTGAGGGACTTATGAAGAAGTCATCAACCACACTGCAATGAGGTTTTTTAGTGATGCAGCTATTTGGTTTTTCCCACATGATAGCAGGCCTCTACTTGGATAGAACTGTTACTTTGTCCTGTTGTTGGTAACCTAACTGGAGTGAGCAGTCACTTACTTCTCTCAGGAAAAGTTCACACATACAAAAATATTAGATACCAGTATTGAAATGGGATCATGTAAATAAAAATTCCCGTCTTGCAAGGGGTGGTATCATGACCATGCTACCTGGAGTCCCAACACTTGAGAGGCTAAAGCAAGAAGACCATCAATCAGGCTTGAGGTCATACAGAAAAGTTGAGACCAGTCTGGATTACAGTCAGACCCTATGGCCAAACCAAACCTAAATTCCAAGGCTGATATATTACACCATACATACTATGCATGCAAAGCAGAGATGGAGAATGTGGCATGACACACAGTATCCCAAATCTCTTGTGTGTGTATCAGAATTACTACATGGGCTATATATAAATAGCAATGCCTATGGGCTAGTTCTAATTTAAGAAGTGAAAGATTGGCATAGTATTTATAAATAAAAAGTGAGCTTAAGTGTATTTCCCGAGTTGGGAAATTATACAGCTTAGGTTCATAAACAGTGTTAATGTACTTACAGATATACTGTACATTTTATGACAACATTCTGAGAAGCGTATCATTAGTTCACTCTGCTCTTGTGCAAACATTACAGTGTATACAATACCAAGAAACTATGACAGTTACTAGAAGGCTCAGGAAACATCCTGAAATACATTAAAGTCCTTTTTTTTTTTTAAGTCATGGTCTCAACTTGTGTGCCCTAAAATCCCACCACTTTTAGCTTCCCTGACTATTAGTGCTATAGGCATGTGTACCTGTCTCTGGCGGGGCTGAAATCCAGGGCCCACACATGCTAGTTAGGTGCTCTACTTGAATCCATATCTCTTTAATAGCTTTTGTGGTTTTAAAACACTTTTAATTACCAAGACCCATACTTAAGCCCATATTTTCCCATAAGAAATCCTTTAAAAATGGGAAAGGAAATCAGAGAGCACAGGAAAGACAATGTGTTCTGAAACCTGGATCCAAAAAAAAAAAAAAGAAAAGAAAAGAAAAGAAAAGAAAAATGACAAATAACCAGAGCAGTAAAAACTTTTAGAAAGATATCTAAATGTCACACTTCACTACTCAGAGTCTAGGTCACTAAGATTTATTACGAAGTTATAAAAACACTGACTCTAAACTTGGCCTGATAGCACACACTTATAATCCAAGAACTTCAGAAGCTGAGTCAAGAAGATAATGATTTAGGAACGGCCTAGGCTATATAGTGAGACCCTCTCTCAAAAACAAACACACCACTGTCTTGGCGATTTACACAATGGACTTGCTTCCTGCCAGAGCATCTTAAAGGAGGAAAGACTTCTTCTGGTTTCTACCTTTAGGGGAACACATGATGGCTAAAGTGGGCCAATCTGTTTGGGAGTAAAGAGGGGCAAAAAGTGAGGCAAAAGCTCCTTATGTCTGGTGATTAACAAGAAGAGAGCAAACTTGGGCTGGAAGTAGGGCTAGACTATGACCGACAGACCTATCCCCAGTGATCCCCATTTGCTCCAAAGATTCCACAACCTCCCAACAACGTTGCCACCAACTGGGGACAAGGTATTGAAACACAGGTGCTTGTGTGTGTGCGGGGGGTGGGGGGGGGGAGTGTCAGGGGGAGGAGATTTCAAATTCAAACCACAATGATGCCTAATTGTATTATTTTCACATGCTGTGCACTCAGTACACATTCAAGGAAATGGAACTAAATTAAATTGAACACATGAATGTTATCCCCTTCCTTTGTAACTTTGGTTTTTGTTTGAAACATGGTCTTAATGCTGTTGCCTCCACTTCCTAAATGCTGGTATTCCAGGCATGTGCTATCATGCCTAGCTTTTGAAAATAGAATCCCCCAATCCTCCCTGAGAACTGAGCCCAAGGCCTCACATGTGACAGACAAGTGCCCTACAACTAAGCTACATGCCTAGCCCATCCATTTTTACTAACTTGGCTTTCATGACGCCACTAGACACTGGGTGAATATGTATCTGTTTCTGTCTCTTTTTCGAAGATTTATTTATTTTATGTATGAGTGCTCTATATGCATATATGCTTGCATGCCAGAGGAGGGCATCAGATCTCAATACAGATGGTTGTGAGCCACCATGTGGTTGAGGAGAATTGAACTCAGGACCTCTGAAGAGCAGCCAGTGCTTTTAGAGCTCTTTCCAGCCCCTCTGCCCCTTAATTTACCAATTTATTCTGACATTTTTTCCTAAGACAAATGCCACCCACTCCTATCTTCTCCCGCCCACCGTCACTCATACCAGGCAGGCGTGGAAACAGTGGCAATCTCCTTCCTCAGAGTTCCATGCTGTGATCACGAGGTGTGACCCTATTCTCTATGTATATTCTTTATATTAGTGATTTCATAATTCTTCCAACTGAATGTCTACATCCCAGTGACTGTAAGTTTTAACACCTCTTCTATTCTCTATGTATATGCTCTACATTGATAATTTCATAATTTTCCCAACTGAAAATAATGTCTACAACCCAATGACTATAAATTTTAACTCTTTAGTTCAGTCTTCTCTTAGAAACATAATTTTTATGTGTTAAATGTTTATTCCAACATTTCTAACAGATATTTTAAATTAGACATTGAAAACATAACTACTGATATTCCCCTCTCACAAAAATCAACTCTGGCAAATCTCTTGTATTTTTGTTTTGTGGGGCTGAGGATGAAGCCCAGGACCTCATGACACTATGTGTGCATTCTAGCACTGCCCTACATCCTGGGTCATTTCTTTGGCAACTCTTCAACTTGCCTTTGGTAACAACTTCAACGCTCCATAATTTAGACCAAAACTCTGTATCCATGCTCTTCTTCTTTTTCCTTCAGTCTACACCTAATGTATTAACAAATGCTCTTGGCTAAAATGTCAAAAATATTTCTAGAAGTTGATGGCTATTCAGAACCTCCATGGCTGTCATTTTAGTCTGAACTATCATCATCTCTTACCCCATTTATGCAATAGCTTCTAACTTCCTGCTCCTACCCTTGTTTCCACCTAGTGTACAGGCTACACAACCAGCCAAAGTCTTTTTAAAAATCTAGTAAGATAATTTCATTCCTCTGCCTCAAAACCTTCAGATGGTAACATCCATTTCACTCAAGATAGAAAAAGGAGGAAGAGAAGTAGTTGTAGTAGTAGTAGTAGTAGTAGCAGTAGCAGCAGCAGCAGCAGCAGCAGCAGCAGCAGCTGTAGTTGTAGTTGTAGTAATAACAACCATCACAGTTTACAAAGTCCTACATGCTGTGTCGCATCCTGCAGCACCACCTAGGACTTCCTACCCACTCTGGCTCATTCACCACTATTCAAGTGTTCCCTGCTACTCCAGGAATGTGTGAACAGAACACTCTAATCACAGGGTCTTTGCAATGATCATTTCCTCTGTTTGCAAAAGCTTTCGTCCTCATAAAACTCTGCACATAATTCCATTCACACACATCAATATAATGTTCATCAAGTCAAATCCCTGAACCAGGTATTGTGAGGCTCACTACCATCCTTATACAAGCAAAGTGTTGACAAGTTATGGTTCCAGGTTTCTGTGAGCTACACAGGGACATCCATTTTAATTCAACAACAAAGTCAAGTTACAAAGGACAATAACAACTTTATTTTAACTATTATCTAGCTTATTTTCCCTTTCCCCAATTCTCCTTATCCTATTATTGGAAATAGCCATGACTAGCTAGCAATTTACTTATTTATCACCTACCTTCTCGGTTCCTTAATCCATCAGAATGTAAGTACTGTACGGACTTGTTTATTTTGTCCACTAAAATCTTCTATTGTACAAAACAGAATCCTGAACAGGTTGTCAATAATTACCAAATTAATATATTTATAACAAACCCTTAAGAGTCTACTAAGAGGGGGTTGGGGATTTAGCTCAGTGGTAGAGCGCTTGCCTAGGAAGCGCAAGGCCCTGGGTTCGGTCCCCAGCTCCGAAAAAAAGAACCAAAACAAAAAAAAAACAAAAACAAAAACAAAAAAAAACAAAAAACAAAAAACAAAAAAAAAAGTCTACTAAGAGAATCTTCTGACAGCACAACCGAACTTGTGAGAATTTCACGGAATTCTTTGTCAAAATAAACCATCATTAGCACTCTGGATAATGATTTATTAGTAGCCCAAATTCTACACTCATTGAAAAATACAGCCAATGAATCCAAGCAGTTAATATTCCCTTCAACAATGTTGCTCTTCCAGTAAAACGAGATAAAAGTCCTCAACGCAGCACACATGACCAAGCGTAACTTCCCCAACAGTTCAGAAAACTTCCTCTGCTTAAAAAGACTCAATTTCAAATTAAATAATTCGGTACCTGAAGAGAAACAGTTTCCCCTCATTACCTAAATAATGTTCGTAAACAAAACTTAGAATGCACATTACAATAATCATCACCACAGAAAAGCTGATTCATGAATTATAAGTGGGAAAAGGATTATAAGTGGGGAAAAAGTAACCCCTGGAAAGGGGGAGGCAGGAGTTCCTACGCAAAGATCAAGGTTTCAATAAGCAAACTGGACTCATCACAGTTTCAGTAATGGCTATAACAAATTCATGTCCCAGAGTGTTTGCCCCAAGTTTCTGAGACTTTCTATGCAAAGCACTATAAATCTGAAACTCGAGTGACTAAGAATTAAAGCATTTCATTTCAATTACTGCAACTTCAAACAAGACGACTCATTGCATTTTACATCGCTGTTGGAATATTTTTTTTCTTTTGGTATAATATACACACAGCCACTAAAATTACAGAAACGTCTTCAAACCAAGAAAACTTACCAAACATTCTTAAGTTTCCCACGGACAGTTTGAAAAAGTACCTAGGGAACCACTCAACACGCATCACCCGCCACGGAACTTAATGTCTGACTTACGCAGTCTGATACGGACATTGGAAACCTGTCTTTTGCGGGCAACTGTGAAGTATCTGAGAGCACGGCACGCACGGGCTGTAGTATGAACTGTCTGTTACACATTACAATTCCCAGCCTGTTTCTCAGCCCACCTGAGCACACACAAACTCAGAAGCCAGTCAACAGTAACGGTGCTTTCTTATCAGAGGTACAAGGAAGTCCCCGGCAGGAAGCGGCAGGAAAGGTGCTCATCAGCCCGCGCGACCACGGCCAGGTCCGGGCCGATCGGTGCTCGCCAGTGCCCGGCCTTACCTCAGGAGTCCGCTCCGGCGGCTTCTTCCTCAGTGCCTGCCGAGCGCCAGGGTCCACGGGCGAGTTCATGTCCGCAGCCACACGCTCCTCAGCCTGCGTCTAGCTGCCCATTCTCCTAACCCGGGTGTGCGCCGGCCCCAACGGGAGGGAAATGAGAACTGTCGCAGGGTCCAAACTCAAGCAAACAAGTCTTCGCAACGCCCGCCCAGGGCCTCAGCCCACGCGCGACTGGCCAGAAAGACGCCTGCGCGGGGGCGAGAGAGGACGAGAGCGCAGGCGCACAACGAGCACGGTAACGCCCGCCTAGCCGTGACGTAAAGACTTGGGCGTGGAGGGGGCGGGGAATGAGCGGCTTGGATTTCGTCGCGAGAGTCGGTCGCAGGATTGTAGTTTCCGCATACCAGCTTCCGGTTAAGATTCCGGAAATGCTACGAGGGCGTCGCCAAAAATAGACTACCGGGCAGAGCTGTGGGGTAGGTGCTCTGGCTTAGCGCCCAAGTCCGGAAGCCGAGGGGCTCTTATGGCCCCGCGGAAGTCGAGGCTGCCATTCAAGAAGCGGGGAAGCCCACGCACCGCCGCCCAAGCCACGGGTCTCGAGGCAGTACTCGTGCACCCAACCCACTGCTCCCTTGCAGTGTATTCTACGCGACTTTGAAAAGCAGAAACAAACCACGAAATCGCTAGTGAAAGCTGCCTCCAAAAAACATAAACAAATGTTCTGAAGACTAGAGATATATTTCAAAGGGTAGCCTGCTGGCTTAGCATGCACCAGATTGTCCTGGACCTGATGATGGAGAATGCCTAAGCGCTGTGTGCATAACTGTAGGATCTTTAAAGGGTTTATGACCTAAAAGCCTCAGGGGACTAAGGAGCTCCTGATAGGAAAGTTGACAGATAACACCTGTGGGCTGTCAAAATCCTTGACACTTCTGAGATCAATACACCAACCTCTTCTTGGTATTTAGCACTTTTAGACTGTTGGGGAACTGACCCGCAGGTGAAATCTTGTATCCCACAAGTTTTTTTCTCCGTTCTATAAAACTCACAAGCCCTCTGTACCACCTGTGCAGCCTCCACTCCCGTGAGAAACTTGTGTCTCTTGTTCTGATTATAGGACAAAACTTCCGTGGAGGTAGATCTGTTCTTATTTCCAATTGCCTCCAACAATCCTGAGCTAACATCCTTGACTAAAGCTCGGTGGACAGCGAGAGCGAGTGGGTGGGGCTGCTTTAACCTAAGCAGTAGGAGCAAACCTTTCCACCCCTTCCTCCTCAAGCAGCTAGGTTTAAAGTTGCCTGGAGCCAAGGGATGAGTGGTTTTGTATTGAATTTTACATTCTAGTCTAACAAGCTTCAGTTTCTTTACTTGTTCTTTGGTGAGAAAAACTGCAAAAACTGAGTAACAGTTATTATTTCTGTTGTGATAAAAGTAACCCTAGAGGGTTTATTTTGGCTCACAGATTGAGCTGGAACTAACAGGAGGCTGTCAATCACTGGACATCAGTGCAGGGAACTGAACTCTGGCCCCCTCCCACTGCACTACTTGCTCTTAAACCACAGAGACATCTCTGCAACCTACTGTTTATTATTTTAAATGTTTCTTTTGTGTGTGGCATGTGCCACTGTGCTCATGGTGGCATCTTAAAGGAGTGTGTTTTTCTTTCACCATCTGGGTCCTGGGGATCAAACCCAGATTATCTTGGTAGCAAGTACCTTTTCTGGCCATGCCATGGTGGCAGGGGTGTCAAGTGGCTGTTCACTTTGTCCACGGGCAGGTAATAGCACATTACCCCAGGCCCAGGAGACAAAAGAGTGGGTTTTTCCTAACTTCATTAGAAGCTTCCTTTTAGACATGCCCAGAGATTTCTCTCCTTGGGGGAATTCTAGAGTCTGTCAAATTGACTATCAGTGTTAACCAGCGCAGGCTATTTCAACAGTAAAGGCTGACTTTCAGAATTCCAGAATCCATAATTTTGGGAGTTATTTTGCACTGTTTTTATCAAAGCATAGGTGGGCCACCCTAGTCACACCATTCCTTGTGAACCTCCACCTTCTGACATTTCATTTACACAGAATTTAAAAACTGAGGGCTGTGACCACATCTAGGTACATCATAGTATTTTCAGGACTAAGAGTCAACTAGGGAACTTCTTAGTGTTTTATGATTAGACATGCTTTCTAATAATGATACACAGTACCTTTTCTCTGGAAAGGTAAGTATCTCTAATAAAAACAACAGGAGAGTTCAGGCTGTAATATTTCAGAGTAATGACAGTGCTGTATTTTCCGTTGGGCCCTGGGGCTTACCCAAACTTGGGAGTTTACAACACGTTATTAGCACATCTTTTCTGAGGTTGGGGCACAAAAGCCCGTATGGTTCAGCTACTACCGATATAAATTGCAAAAAAGATACAGGGTACGTGTGCTGGTTGATTTTTCTGTCAACTGATAAATGATAAGATCTGAGAAGAGAATGTCAATTGGGAATGCCTCCATCAGACTGAAGTGTTATCAAGTCTGTGGGAAGCATTTCCTTGATTAATTAGTGACAGGTGGAACACTCAGCCCATTGGGGGTGGGCAAGTGCTCCTGGGTCCTTTAAGCAAGCAATCATAGCAAGCCAGTAAGCAATGCTCCTTCACAGTCTCTGCTTCAGTGTCTGCCTCCAGCTTTCAGCCTTGTGTTAGTTCCCCCCTTGACCTCCCTGTAAGAGGAAAGCCAACCCTTTCCTCCTCAGGTTGCTTCTGTTCAGTGTTCCAACACAGCGATAGAAAGTAACTAGGACAGTGTTGCAAGGGGCCTGCATCACTTTTATATAGTGTCTATTTTAAAGGTTTATATATAGTATATAAACTAGATCTCAAAGGTGACTCCCCCAGATTAATGTTCAGTCTCACCTTGTTTTTATGATTTATTTATCTTTATGTGCATTGATATTTTGCCTACATGCATGTCTATTTGAGTGCCAGATCATAGTTGTGAGCTGCCAAGTGTGTGCTGGGAATTGAACTCGCTGCCAGTGCTCTTAACTGTTGAGCCATCCCTCCAGTCTCTCATCTTATTTTGAAAGAGGGGAAAAAAATAAACCTTGACCTATACAAACTTGAACTTTGCAGGCAATCAGAAAGGAATTTAACTTTTAGTTAGGAAAGGAAGTTGTTTCCCAGTGTTGAGGAGAACCCAACTCCAGGCAAGCATTCTATTATGGTTATGAACTCACCCGACACTATTTAATTTATCTCTGAATGTCCATTTGTACATCTGTATGGAAATAGTGGGCTTTCAGGATTTTCAGGATTATGAGTTAAATCATGTGAATCATTTAGTATGTTGTCACCACAATCCAATTTCTTCTAGAAAATGATTTCTCTAAAATAGAAGTTCATGTTTGAACAATTTGGATAGTTTTAATGTAATTAAAACTTAAGGAATATGACAAAATCGGATATACTGTTTTAAATTTACATTATTTTCCCCTTGAGTTTTCTAAACTTGTATTATTTATTGACTGTGTATGAATATTGTACCTGCGTTATGTGCATTATGTGCACCAGGTGCCCCTAGAGGCCAGAAGAGGGCAAAACAAGTTGGATGGTGGCAAACCATGTGGGTGCTGGGAATAAAATTCAAGTGCTTTTAACCCTCTCTCAAGCCCCTGATGGTTTATTTTGAACATATCTTGAGCCAGCTTAGGTCCAATTATAAACAAACAAAAAACATTAAACCCCTGCTGGCAGCCTGCTAAAGCTAGTTACTTTTATGCAAACTTTGCTAATGTAGGTATTCCCTAGAAATTTAAGATAGAAAATTACTACCAGCCAAGCTTGCCAAATAATTTGTAGACATGACAAGTTCATGCACCAGATAAGCTGCAACTTCCCAGTCCTCACTGGCCTTCAGCTTGGGCTTGGTCTCACCTTGCTACTCTAAGACCCCTCTTCTACACAGAAAAGCACAGATAAAAAACTTGGGATAGTGTTACTACCTGTCACCCCAAATAGCTGGGAAAACTTTCTGGTCTAAGAAGAAGTTGTACTTTACAGGAGACTGTATGACTTTAGATAACCAGATTAAATCTTCTGTATCTTACTCAGTTTCTCATAGCAAAATCAGTCTTCCATACTACTTAGGAATTTTACGTTTCTGAAAGTTTATACAAACAGTTCATAAATAACTGATCCTTACTTCTCAAGTAAAGCAGCACTCTTCCACTACCCAAAGACTATACATGGACTGACCCTGGGCTCCAACCTCATAGGTAGCAATGAATAGCCTAGTAAGAGCACCAGTGAAAGGGGAAGCCCTTGGTCCTGCCAAGACTGAACCCCCAGTGAACGTGATTGTTGGGGGGAGGGTGGTAATGGGGGGAGGGTGGGGTGAGGAACACCCATAGAGAACGGGAGGAGGAAAGGGTTAGGGGGATGTTGGCCTGGAAACCGGGAAAGGGAATAACAATCGAAATGTTAGAAGAAATACCCAAGTTAATAAAGATAAAAAAAAAGTTACCAGAAAATAATAAATAAATAAATAAATAAATAAATAAATCAAACTAATACAGGTAATTAATATATGAAACTGGGTTCTGGTCAAGTGCTGCCTCAAGGCTCAACTCAATCAAACTTAAGACAGCCTCCCAACGAACATAGTGAGGATTAAATGACTGCTGCAGAGCAGGTGCCAAGGATGGATAGAGGGTTGAGTCCTACATGATGTACAGCAAGAGGACACACTCCCTCAGTTACATCCAAAATCAGAGAGCAAAGCAGAGCCAGACAGCAAAACAATCGTCCATGTTGTTGGACCTGTTGAACTGTGTATTAATGATCATTTGGTTTGTTGTTGTGTAGTTTTTTTTAATTTTCTTTTCTTTTTTTTTTTTTTTGGGGGGGGGGGGAGCTGGGGACCGAACCCAGGGCCTTGCGTGCTTGCTAGGCAAGCGCTCTACCACTGAGCTAAATCCCCAACCCGTTTTTTTGAATTTTTATTTGTTGGTTTCTTTGTGTAGCCTTCGCTGTCCTTGAACTAGCTCTGTAGATCATGCTGGCCTTGAACTCACAGAGATCTGCCTACCTCTACAACACCATAGCCTGGCTCATGATCATTTGTTTGAATAAAATGTTCTTAAATAGCATTACAAGGTAACCTCTTGGTTTGGGTTGGTTGGGTTTGGTTTGGACTTAAAATTTCAATTAATCATTATGAGTAGAGTTGGATGTATGAATGAATATACCATGATATTTTGGACACTAAGATCACAATACTAAAAAGCATATATTAAAAATTCTATGAACATTATATGGCAACTATTCCGGTTACCTGGCAAAAAGTCTTGGCATTTAGTTACATTCTTAACAATCATTATTTTACTCAACTCTCACAATCTAATGAAGTATTAACAGATTTTATCAATATAGAAAGGTCACATGTTCATCAACCTAGGTTGTCTGATATTCAGAGTCCAAAATAGTAATATATGCCTCATTAACATATGAAAGAAACACAAACATTACCCATCAAATTGACATGAGTGTTTATTGCACAAATTTCCCCTAGAACTGGGAGGTTATTATAATACAGGTGTACATTTGAGAAATGTATTCAGAACAACAAACAAGTATGTACATTTTATATAGTCATCATCTAAATAACTTAAGAGAAAGCAGAACATTCTCATAAGACAGCTACTGGATGTAGGCATTATGCAAATTATTTTTAGTGATCATCTGCACTGTGTGCCAACTGCAACAAAATGAAATCTGTAGTAATGTTTATTGCACTTAATAGTTTCAAATTCAATATTAAGACATATTAATAAATGCAAGATATTTAAAATCAAATCAATTAGTTAACATATACAGAAAATTAGTTTTAATCCTATAATATAAAAGATCCCTTTTTAATTTCCTGTAACAATGAACAGGTATTTTTAACATGTAGCACATATTTATCTGTACCATTAAGTAGTTGAAAAATTATTAAACAGGCCAAAACTCTCTTCACATTTATCACAGCCACACTGTAAAGAAGTAGCAGCTCATTCCTTGGGCTCTGAGTAAGTAAAGAATATGATGATCAAAGCATTATAAAATCAGGGAATCTTACAAGGACTAGAGAGTTTTTAAGAAACTATAGGCCTTTCCAGCAAAGCTGAGGTTTGAGAATATTAGGTGCACAAGCCATTCACTTATTAAAGACTAGAATTACTAAGTAGTAATGAGAGATTTCAGATAGAACTATGAAAAGCTCCAAGTTTAAGAAAACATCCCAGACATTTCTACCTGCTACATATATTCTGAGCCACAATCAAAAATAATGTACAATGGCCCATAGGAAACTTTCTGAGATTCTAAATTCTAACACAAATCTACTCACTGAATTTCAACAGAATACAACAGAGCAATTCCACTAACAAATGGGTTACAAGGACATCAAAAAAAAAAAAAAAAAACAACAAAAGACCAAAACCCCACATCTATAAAAAAACTCTTTGGCACCAAGTCATCCATGGGAGACCCAGGTACTAACTGGAACCAACCAACAGAACAAGGGCCAACTGCAGATACCCTAATTTTGGGTTTATGTTCCATTAAAACGTCCTATTTATTCTTTTCTAGTTGGAATTCTCTTGAACTCACATAAAGAGCAAGATAAATGTAACCAGACACATAAATTCAAGATTCTAAAGACTATAAACCACAGAAATTTTTATTAATTACTGAAAATTTTAAATAGCAAGAATGGATGTGTTATAATAAAAGTATTCAGTAACCAAACACGTGGGTAGGGTTGTTTTGGGAGTTTTATGTTGTTTTCTATCTTTTTTTTTTTTGAGCTAAACAATTTAGAATTAGTAAATGAAAACAGAAACCAACTTTAATTCTAGCCCACACAAGCAGAGAGTAAGCTATAATTCAGTATTCAAGTAAACTGAGGTAGTAGAGTATACTGAAAACATGATCTACCCACCTTCCTATTTACATTACTTACAAGAGTTTGGTTCCTTATTAGCCTTTCTTACAGCAACAATCTACATTATATACAAAGAGGATGACAAAGGATAAATGGAAAGCTTTGAAAAGCAATCAATATTTTAAAGGAACACTTAAAGAAAGAATAATTTTAAAGTTATTACTTCTACTAGTGTAAATTGAAAATTGTTAGGAAATATTCTGCTCACATGGGTTTATAATGGTTGATACTGGTTTGTGGCCACCTGAGCATATTTAAAAAATACAGTATTTTTGCCATTGCTTTGGTGCACTTTTTAATCTTAATTTTTATTTATTAAATTAATATGCAAATATCATTAAGAATTAGCTTATTCTTAGAAAACAAATGGTAAAAAGTAGTATTCTTAGGGAATCTACAACTTTTAGCCTCTGAAAGATTGGCTTTAAATATATTTTAGAATGTGTGAAACAGAAAAAAATCATCAGAAGGTAGTATTTCAACATTATATACAATACTAGATGAAAAAATATTTTTTAAAAAGGCATGTTTATCAATATTGTATTTCCACCCCTGCTTTTTTAAAAAAAATAGATACATATGTACACTTCAGATGAGCACATGACATCGTCACTCATTCTGAGTTTCTCATAATTAACAGGTTTTTTTAAAAAAAATACTTAAATAACTAGAAATTAGTTGATCTGAATTGCAAAACAACAAACAAATCAAGGTCTTATAGATTTCTGTACCATAGAAATAAAAATTAAAAATCAGTGAATGAAGATTTCTGACATTTGATCATGAGACAACTATTGCTATTCATGAGTTGTGACAACATTTTAGAGTTTGCATGAAATTTCTGGATATTCACAGAAATTCTAAGTTACACTTTGGCTTTTGCAAATTCCACCCCTCCACATCTCCCCAATTATTTTGATTTAGTTTTACTTGGTTGAAAATCTACCACTACCCAGATGTGCAGTTAGAAATAAAAAGTCATCTGGTCTATACACACTGCAATGCAACAAGCATGGGGTGACACATTCACCCAGAAGCAGAATGGACAAATACAAAACAGAACAGCAACAACTCCACAGATACACACTGTGCCTATCTCCTTGGTTTCTATTCAACTTTGAACCATGTTCTCCTCTGGACATGTTAAAGGAGTATCTGAGCGACATATGGAGAGTGGGTGCTTGCTACAGCAGCCAGAAGGGGAAGGTCACTGGATTCGATCCTGAAATAAAGAAAAGAAAATCAGTTCAGGCTTTCTGTATCCAAACTATGAATCTTAGAGGCAATAGTCACTCCTACACTCTGTACCTCAGCACTCCAGTGCTTATTCTGGACAAAAGCAAAAGGGCAAGGAAAATTTCACTGACAGAAGCACCACAGATTCAAAGGAACGGAAACTTCTAAATGCAAAGACAACAAAGGCACAGGCACAGGAAAGCACCACAGCTGACCTACCATCCATCTAGGGACAGATGTGCAAGAAATGCAACTTACTAGTAATAAAGAATTGGTCTGTGTGATATATGCTACAAGTAATGGAAATTTCTTTAAAAATACACCAAACCATGAGTGATTCAAAGAGGGCATGGTAGGGGTTGGGGACTTGGCTCAGTGGTAGAGCGCTTGCCTAGCAAGCGCAAGGCCCTGGGTTCGGTCCCCAGCTCCGAAAAAAAAAAAGAAAAAAAAAAAAGAGGGCATGGTGTACAAGTCAAATTATACACACACCTGTAATCATGCAGTGAGCAGACCGAGGGAAGAGAATCACAAGTCTGAGGTCAAGTTAAGTTACAAGGAAAGCCCTGTCTCGAATAAAAATTTAAAAACTCAAATAATTTTGAGAAAAAAAAAATGGTCAGTAAGTTTAGAAAAAGTTAGATTTAACTTGTTTAAGGAGTTTGAAAAAAAAGTGCATGCCATTTTCCAGCTCAGGAGTAACAATTTTGAAAGTCTGCTACAAGTCTGGTTATTTAATAAATGATGGCTTTTTGTTCAGACCGTACTTTACAGACAGAATTTAGTGTTATCAAAATTATGTGTATAATAATTTGCATGTGCTTTAGTTAAACATTCTATTCCCAGGGACTTATGCTCACAGGTCACAATTTATTTTCATTCCAGCGTAAGTTTATAACAGCAAACATTGTAAACTCTAAGGTTTAAAATGGAAGGCTGTTAAAATGAGATGTAGCAGCGCGCATCTATAGAGAGAGTCAAGCGCTATTAACTGCCCACTGCACAACAGCATATGCACTCCAATTTCTAGTCTTATACATTTTAAAATTCAGTAACAATAAACAATGTCAACAGTGCTAATGTTGGGGTTGTAAGCTGAGGAAAGGTTGATGGTAATTTACTTTCCATTTTATACCAAATGTACTATGAACTTGGGTTTATGTACATTATTTTTAAAATTACAGGTAGTGTGCACATTTATATTCATTCTCTCTCTCTCTCTCTCTCTCTCTCTCTCTCTCTCTCTCTCTCTCTCCACCCCTCCCCCCATTTTCCAGGAAAATAAGATTATATTGTTTCTGATTTTCCAACTATGAAAGAACCATTCTCTAAAGGCTTCACTAGAATTTGAACAATCTTTGGTATAGAATACGCATAGTGCTGAAGTCAAAAATATTTGGAGTCATTCAAATCCTGTTCAATCTTAATATGTGACAAAAAGACATGTTAATTTACAAAACTAGCCACTTCCAATTTGGATACTGCCTGCACACTACAGAATGACTAAAGAATTGGTCAAGGGAGGTAATATATAACTCTAGTAGAGTATTAATATGTATGAGGCTGTAAGGGCAAATCCCCAGAATGGATGACAAAATAAATGTAGACTTTAACTCAGCATTGTACATACTGGATTTTGAATGATTGGTGCTGATCCCTTTCTTTTTAGAGAAATTAAATTTAGGGGAAAAGATCTCTTTTATCATGCACACATAGACCATAGAAAAGCTGATAGCACATAATACAATAGGGCAACATTATGCTTGGAAACCAACTTCCTTTTCCTCCTTAGTTATCATTTCAGATAAGTGTTACTTTTCAGAGAGGGACTGCAGAGTAGGTCAAGGGCCTATGCATTTATATTAGTGGATAACAGAAATCTGCTTTTCCAGGATACAAAGAAACACTAACAGTACACAGATTCTAATAAAAAAAAGATACACTATAATAAACAACAGAGAGCAGTCCCAAGGAACATGACAGGAGACATAGAAAAGCCAGAGAAGAAACCATGTACATACCCAAGAACTACTCCTAGCTCCTTGACATGAACACGCATCTGTCCCCTCAGGTACTCAGCCAGCATTTTGCTCTTGAAGTATAACTCCTGTAGCCGGTCTTCAAGGTGCATTACACACTGCAGTTTGGAAAGAACCAAACTCTGTTAGAAAAGCATTCCAATTCTTTTGAGTAGTATCAAATTTCTTTCCTTGCTGGGGAGAGGGCACGAGGAATAAGAGCAGAGTTTTGCTAACTCCCAGCATAGTTAAGGATGGCCGCACATTCTTGGTTGCTAAATTATAAAAGTATCCACTACCACATCCAGATAGCAAATTTTAGAGCATCAAGTTTACACAAGTCAATTTGGTTATTCCAACTTGAATTTATGTTCAGAACAAATCAGGTATGCAGTTTTAGCTGAAAATGAGCACAAATCTATTTCAGGTCAGTATCAAAGATCAACTCCTACAACATTGTAAGTTTTAAACTACAATAAAATTTACTATCTCAACCATTTTAAAGGTAAAATTCACCAGCATTCCAGATGTTACAGAATGGTCATCAGTATTCATTTACACGACTATAAAACATACTTTAACTTCAAATCTGATAAATATATATGCTCATATATTGCAAATGTGTGTATGTGTACATACACACATTCATACATACATGCATACACATATTCTCTCTCTGGAATAAAAAACAGTTTATAGCAGTTCAAAGAATAAGACCTTTCTAACCTAAAATAGCAAAAACTCAAAATCCCTACATTTTATATTTTGTAATTAATTTGTTATATGTTTAGATGATTTTTTTCACATGATTGGTATTATATATACTTTAAGGGGAAAGTGTGAATTTTAAGTAATAAACACTAAATTCCTTTCTAATGAAAATGAACTAATAAAAGCACCCGATAAAAATTTTATTCTAGAGGACACGACTGAGTGGAAGTGGAGGCTTGCTAAGTGTGTTCCATGATTCTCGTTTATGCTAAAAATGCCTTTAAGAAAATGTTAGCTACAGAATATAATTCATCTTATAATTTTTTTTTTACGTTTTGAAAATGGAAATGGGGTTAGGTGAATATCAAGGTAGACATAAACTTGTTATAAAGTTCAGGATGACCTTGAACTTCTGATTCTCCTGTCTCTGTCACCACCACTCTTGGTTTATGACATTCTGGGGATCAACCCAGGGCTTTTTGCATGGGTGGCCAGCATTCTTACCTAGGCTCTATCCGCTGCCCTAACACAGAGCATTTTAAAGTATATAAGTGAGTGGCATTAAGCCCATCTATAGTGTGAAACTATAATCACCAGTCACTTGAGAATTTGTTTTTATCACAAACTCTTCACCCAGTAGTAATCTCCTCCCTCCCACCTTCTAGTAACTATTACCTTGTAAGAAAACAAAGAGGAAAACCTTCTGTGACATATAATGAGTGACAAACTAATTTTTTAAACCTAACACCCAAAACACAGGCAACAAAAATTTTAGCTCTTAAATATAGGTCTTTCATCAAAGTAGAGCTCATTTTTATATATGGCATAAAATAAGAATTCAAGAACATTTTTAAAAATATTGCTGTCTTTTATTGAAAATACTTTTCCTTGTTAAACATGGTCTTGGCACTATTACTGAAATCAATCCTATATGAAAAAGTTTAATTTTGGGTTCTTCATTTTATAGTTAATGAAGAATGTCATCTGTACTCCGGTCTACTACCACCATGGTCTGACTGTAATACCTGACTTTGAATCAGGTAGTTTGACTTCTCTAATTTTGCTGTTGTTGTTTTCTAAGACAGCTCTCACTGTGTAGCTCAGATCTTCTGAGAATTACAGGCAGGCATGCACCATCATGCCTCGCCACTTTCCTTCCAAAATGACTTTGGCTTATTGTGTTCTCCTGATGTGCTATATGACTGGATTAAAAGGGGCTTTCTATTGCTTTGAAAAATATTTCTGGTTTGATTTTTTTAAATTTTATATACACACCCATGTACATGTATGTTTGCCTGTGTGTGTATGTGTGTGTGTGTGTGTGTGTGTGTGCGCACGCGCACGTGCGTGCTATATGCATGCAGTGCCCGAGCTCAGGACACTTGGTAGAGGAGAGGTGCCTGAGTCCTTCATCCTCTTGTCACTGGTGTGGTCATAACACCTAGCTCAGAACTGCTTCATTTCCTTTTCTGTTTACTCATGGCTAGAATACAGAATATCTTATTTTTACATGTCTTTTCTCCTGAAAATTCTATCGTTTTTCTCATATATTTTTTTCTAGATCATGTCATTTGCAAATAGAAATAAAGTCTATCTTCCTTTCCAATTTTGAAGTATTTTGTTTCTGTTTTTGCTTAATAATTCTGGTTAGTACTTAAGTACCATGCTGAGCTAAAGTGCTGAAAACAGGTCTCTTCATTTCTCCTCCTGGGAGAGCTTCCAGTCTTTTGACACTGAGCAGTGCTGTTGGATGTTTGTCATACAGGCACAGAGAGCTTTTGAACCACACTATTTTATAGTTCTCTTAACAGGAAAAAGAATGAGCCCCTGAAAGTGGGAGAAGCGTGAAGAAGCTATTACTGTCACACAGTGGAATTTATTCAAAGTCCTGACCTCATGATGGTGTCCAAAAAGACATCCTATACAAACCATGAGTATTGTGTGGCTACACTAAATATGACCAAAACTCTGACTCCTGAAACCAGACAGCACAGATGTAAGAAAATCCCTTTCATTCTTAGCTCATAGATGAATGTCTGGGCCCTAGTGAGGGCTCTTTCTAGATGATGGACAGCCACCTTCTTGCTGTATTCTCACAGGGCAGAGACAGAACAGTCTAAATCTCTCTTCCTACTCCTCTCATGTGAACCACCATTCAAGACCTAAACCACCTAAATGATCTAATCTAACCTTCTGAAATATCCCAGCTCTAGACTATGTCTCCACAATGGTTGTAGAGGATAAATATTCATGGTAATTCTTCTTTCAGCAAAGCAATGGTAAAGCTAGTAAGAACATTTAGTGTGTGTGCGTATTTAGCAAAGTTCACGTAGCAGAGTACTCAAAGTCACTCAAACCTTACATATACTTACAAAGTTTGGAGACAAGTTATGTTTATAAAGCTGAAGAGTAGAATGAAGCAGGTTGGAAACAAGACTGGAAACCAACACCTCCTTTCCCAATTTATTATCTGTCACCCGTCTCTGACTGCTGGCCACTTGAACAGTCCATTTATCCATATCAGCTATAATACAGACAGCTTCTGCTATTGGCTCATCTAACACTGGATGCTGGAAAGAAAAGAATTCAGTCTACGGTTAGCAAAGTTTTCAAAGGTAATATAAGTAGAACAAATCAACTAAAAAAAAAAAGCAGAAAAATATATTAAATAAAAGTTATCACCAAAGAACCCTTGGTAGAAAATACAATAATTAATAACAAATACATTGAAATATTTTATAGAAATAATCACACAACATTCCTTATGTCCATTAGTGAAGCTTTGTAGCCTTAAATCTAGAATTTAACTTTTCCTGATCTTTTTGATCCATTACTCACAAAAGCACATGCCAGACAAAAGGAAGAAAATAGTTCTTAGTTTAAAAAGGCCAAATCTTTCAAAATACAGACTTACTTTCCTTTGACATAAATTTATTTGTACAAATGAGACAATAGTAGAATTCTGTGCTATCAGCCATCGACATGCTTCACAACCACAGGAGCGACTCAGTGATGCCATGAAGCACCTTTCGGCCTGTGTGCATTAACTTTTCTATTTGTCAGGACATGCAGGCATAATACAGATGCAGTGTTTAAAGGAGAACATATCCACAGGCATAGTCCACTCTGAAGAACAGTGGGCAAACCTTGAGGCAGGAACTAAAGCGGAGACATGGAGGGATTCTGCTGACTTGCTTGCTCAGCTTCCTCCTTATACAACCCACAGCCAATGCCAAGGGCTGGTGGCACCACTCAAGTGGGTTAGGCCTTCCCACATCAATCCTTAAGAAAATACATCACAGACTTGCCTACAAGACAATCTGATAGAAACCCAATTTCTCAACTGATGTTCCCTCTTTCTAGATGATTCTAGTTTATATCAAGTTGGCAAAAACAAAACAAAACAATTAACTATCTAGTACACTGACATACAAATAAAAGGCCATAAGGCAGAAGGCTGTACTTTTGGACTTCCCTCAGAGGAAGTCAAATAATTTATACCAAAGGTTAAAAATAACAATTAATGCCAGGCAGTGGTAGCACAAGTCTTTAATCCCAGCACTTAGGAGGCAGAGACAGTTAAATCTCTATGAGTTTGAGGCCAGCTTGCTCTAGAGAGGGAGTTCCAGGAAAGCCAGTGCTACACAGAAAACCCTGCTTTGAAAAACGATAGATGGATGGATGGATGGATGGATGGATGGATGGATGGATGGATGGACGGACAGACAGATAGATACACAGACAGACGGACGGACGGACGGACGGACAGACGGATGGATGGATGGATGTAGAGATAGATGGATAGACAGATAGATGGATGGATGGATGGATGGATGGATAGATAGATAGATAGATAGATAGATAGATAGATAGATAGATAGATAGATACACAGACAGACGGATGGATGGATGGATGGATGGATGGAGAGAGAGATAGATAGATAGATAGATAGATAGATACACAGACGGATGGATGGATGGATGGATGGATGGATGGATGGATGGAGAGAGAGAGAGAGAGATAGATAGATAGATACACGGATGGATGGATGGATGGATGGATGGATGGATGGATGGATGGAGAGAGAGATAGATAGCAGCTACGTCTCCAGCATTTATATCAGTAATATCATCCTGCAATGCTGAGTACTTCACTATCTTTTATTATTTGATAGGTTATAGGCTTTTAAAAAAAACAAAAATAAAACCACTAGCCAAAGAAAAGAGCAACAAAAATGGAGTAAAAGGTCTTTCTCCTCTCACTTTTATCATTATAATAATTACCAAGCTCAACTTGTAAATTTGCTCCTACATGATCCCTAGTTGGCATCCTCAACATCCATCCTTTACCCAGTTAATGAACAACCACTCTGAATAATATTCTTTCCAAGACAACAGACAAAGAAGTTATCAACCTTTAAAAAAGAGTAAAATAAAAATCCTGTTCCAGATGAAGCGGAACTACTGGAGGTTAAAGAGAGCAAACTGCAGTGTAGATAAGCCTGAAGGTGAAAGATGAGAAACAGCTCCTTAGGAAGAGACAATGTGAGAAAGCATCAAGTAAATGAATGTGGCTATAGTTCTGAGAAATGACACTGAGATATAGGAGACACAGATAATAAACAAAAAGGCTGGAGAGAGCCAGGCATGCTGGTATACACCTATAATCTTAAAACTCAAAACCTGAACCATACAGGTAAGTTTCCCTCCCCCCACCCATCTTCGCTGCTCTCTGAGCCCTCTGGGCCAAGCCAAGATGCTCTGAGTAGTCTACTAGCCCAGGGAGACTTCCATTCTCCCGTCACCTCTCTGCCTGCTTCATTGGACCTAAGACTCCTAAACCATACTGAACTGCAGGTCCAGAACTATACAGCCAACAGATACCCATCAGAGGTCTGCCACACCAGGACCACCAAGGTTCACCTACCTCCCCCCTCCTAATCCCTACAACAACAAGAATATCCAGGACCAAAGCCATTCAGATGGCTAAAGGCCCTCAAAAGAATGCAATCAACAAAAGCCAGGGCAATATGACATCCACAAAGCACAGATACTTTATTACAGCAAGCCCTGAATATCCTAACAGAACTGAAACATAAGAAAATGACCTTAAATCCAATCTTATAGAGATGATAGAGGTCTTTAAAGTAGAAATGAATAAGTCCCTTAAGGAAATACAGGAAAATACAATCAGATACAGGTCTTTAGAGAGGAAACAATGTTATGGATTTGGTTTATTTCTTATGTTAATTGGTTTCCCAAATTACACAGGAACTCACTTGTCTGCATGCAAAATGCCATGGGTCCTTCCCCCAGTTGGCTCTAACTGGTAAATAAAGATGCCCGTGGCCAATAAGTGGCTGGCTGGGCAGGGAGAGAGAGGTGGAACTTTAGATTTCCTGGGCAAGGGGCCATGGGAAGAAGGAGGTTTCAAAAAATCGCATGATCAGACTTGAGAACTTCAGGAGAGAAAACATACAGCCATATAAAAATCAGGGAGGAGTGGTCCTAGGGGACCTTCCCCCTATTGGTTCTGGGGTAGCAAAGATGGAATATAGATTCTAATAAGTAATAATTCAGGAGTATCAGAGGGGAGATGTTAGCAACGTAGAAGTTTGGAAGTGGTCCAGCTATTGAGCTGCTTAGGGCATATTAAAAATAAGGCTGGGTATGTTTGTGTGTGTGTGTGTGTGTGTGTGTGTGTCTTTCTTCCAAGAATCCACAAAATACACCCGCTAGGGAGTTAAGAGCAGATCAACCATACTACCTTTACAAACCCTTTACAAACAAATAAATCCCTTAAAGACACAGGAAAATACAATTAAACAAATGAAGGAAATAAATAAAACGGTGCAAGACCTGAAAGTAGAAACAGAAGTAATTAAGAAAACACAACCTGAGGGAACGCTGGAGATGGAAAATCTAGGGAAGAGAACAGGAACAACAGATACAGCATCACCAACAGAATACAGAAGATGGAAGGCAGAATCTCAGGCATAGAAGATACAGTAGAAGAAATCAATAGACCTGTCAAAGAAAATGTTAAATCTAAAAAGCTCCTGACACAAACATCCAGGAAAATCTGGGATGCCATGAAAAAACCTAACTTAAGAATTATAGGTATACAAGATGACGAGTCCCAGCTCCAAGGCCCAGAAAATATCCTCAACAAAATCATAGAAGAAAACTTTCCCAACCTAAAGAAAGAGATGACTATAAACATAAGAAACTTAATAGAACACCAATTAAACTGGACCAGAAAAAATCCACGCAACACATAATAATTAAAATACAAAATCTACAGAACAAAGAAAGAATATTAGAAGTGGCAAGGGAGGGGCTGGGGATTTAGCTCAGTGGTAGAGCGCTTACCTAGGAAGCACAAGGCCCTGGGTTCGGTCCCCAGCTCCGAAAAAAAGAACCAAAAAAAAAAAAAAAAAAAAAAAAAAAAAAAGAAGTGGCAAGGGAAAAAGGCCAGACAGGAGCATGCTGTCCTCTGAGAGCTCCACTCAGCAGCTGCCTCAGACAGATGCAGACACCCACAGCCACACAGTGGATGGAGCCTGGGACTCTTGTGGAAGAACAGGAAGAAGGATTGCTGGTCTGAACGGGAACAGGAACTCCACAGGAGAACCAACAGAGTCAACAAACCTGGACCTCTGGGGCTCTCAGAGACTGAACCACCAATCAAAAAACATACATGGTCTGGACCTAGGCCTCCCTGCACGTATGTAGCAGATGTGCAGCTGCAGCTTGGCCTTCCTAAGAGTCCTGAAGAATTGGAATGGGTTGCTTATATGTGGGATATGTTCTACTAGCTGGGCTGCCCTGTCTGGATTCACAGGGAAAGAAAGCCTCCCAGAGACCTGAAGTGCCAAGGTGTGAGAAATAACTAGAAGGGCCCCCAGCAGTTCAAAGGAGAAGGAGATGGGGAATGGAAGAAAGATTGTGGGGAAGAGGGTGACCAGGAAAGGGAAAGTGAGTGGGATGTAAAGTAAATAAGTAAAAAAAAAAAAAAATCAAATTAAATTATAAAAAAAACGAGATTAAGAATTGAAAATTTTAGATCAGTTTGTGCTATACAGCAAGACTATTTCAAATCCAAGTAAAACAAAATAAACCCCCAAACTATCAGAACAATCAAAATGAGCAAGCAACACCATCACCTAACAACAACAACAACAAAAACCAATGACTTGGAATAGAAGGTCCTTCCACGTGTGAAAAGGGTATCAATTTATAAAAATCCTATCAATAACACTCCTAATATGAAAGACTTGATGCTTTCTTCTAGTATAAGGAGCAAGATAATACCATCTTCTGTCTCCCTTTCTTTCCATGCACCACTGTACAGATTTGAACCTATATAATCAAGACTGGAATGCAAAACCTAACACTGTTCACTGATGGCATGAACTATGTGTAAGAACACCAAGGATTTAATATGAAAAACTAGCACAACAGTTCAGAGCTCAGGAAAGCTACAGAATAAACGATCTCACACACACGATCAGTTCTGTTTCTGTATATAAGCAATCATCTGACAAGGGAATTAAATACTCTCTTGGAAACCTCAAAAAAAATTTTTTTTCCATGTGGAGAGGTTTAATGAGAGAAGAGTAGAAGAAAGGTGGCCGGCCGTGAGTACGTGGTGGGAGTGGGGAAGGGGGCAAGAACAGAGGAGAACAAAGAGTAAGAGAGAAGTAAGAGGGGAGCGGAAACCTCAAATTTTTGATAGTATGAGTATCTAAAATATTTTTTATATTTCAAATTTCCATTTGGGAGATTCCTAGATTTAATTCTTGTTTGCACAATGATAAATACAAAGACATAGATGCTATATATGAAGTGACAATTCAGAGAATAATAACTATCTTATATGATCACAGCTTGGCTAAAACTAAAATACCAGGCAGGATCTGGGTTGTAACAGAATAGTAACAGTTTGCTTTAAATATACTCAGGTTTTTTGAAGATATCTCACCTGCACAGCATGGGACAAATCTGATGCCAGGCACTGACGGAGCCTCTCATCACTCCCAATTCCTTGAAGAACAAAGTCAGGAACATAAGATGAGCAGTAGCCACCCAGCAAGGATCTTCCAAAGTTGGCAATGTTGGGCTGAACAGCACTCACTTCAATCAACTTTGACCTAGAAGAAAGATGACCAAAGGAAGGAAAGAAAGAAAGAAAGAAATATACTAAGTAATAAACATCTTTTACCAGTGGCGAAAGATGGGGTGGGAAAGGTTATAAATCTACTAATCTGTCTTTCCAGTACCCTTGCTATTTATACACCGTATAAGGAATAAAGTTAGCCTTATATAAAAAAGTGGCCCAAGGTCTAAAACAAACAACAAAATACTGTTCTCTCTTGGAGGAGGTCTCAAGAACAGCATGACTCGTCTATACTTAGAAGGCCGTACCTTACAAATATTTGAAACATGTTCCTAATACAATCGGACTATGAAAACCAGTGTGTAAAGCAAAGAAAGTAGCTAAAAATCTGGCTCTGTACGATATCAAATATCAAATATCAAAGCAGTGATATTTTCCTTGCATACTTGACCTTAAATATACATTCCCTCTTTGTGCTGGCTAAATTTATTTATTCCCTACTACCTGAAAGATTCCCCCTAAGTGTCAGGCTTGTCATAGGTCACTTTGGGAATGTGTATGTACATAATTCACTCCAAAATGGTTTGAAAACTAAGAAAAGACCAACTTCCTACATTTCACTTCTTTATTGTCTCTGATGCCTCCACAGGGAATCATACGGAGAATAATCTTGAATTCTCATTCTGAGTAAAAGAATTTGACCAGTAAAACAACATTAAAAATTATCTTATTAATCATTACTTTGGGTATAATTGCATGAAGTCAGTGAGCAACCCTTGGGAGTCAACTCTCTCCTTCTGAAGCGGTGGATTTCAGGACTCAAACCTAGATTATCTGGCCCATACGGCAGGTGCTTTTTACTGCAGAGCCATCTTGGAGCCGTAACCTCTTTAAAGTTAGATGCTCCCAATCTCTGGAGACTGGCTAAACCAAAGAATATTACACGCTTCTGCAGGGTCTGGTTCAGGAGGAAACTTTCTACTCACCCAGGGAAAGGTATCTCATCCTCTTCTGCCCAATCTTCCTGATCCCCTCCACAGTAACTGCCAACTTGTCTTCTTATGTCAGGACCTGTGTCTTCACTCTCACTATCTCCAAGGGCACTATCTGAACTTTCATTTCTTGGAATGTCCCATTCAGTTCCTACAGCAATTTTTTTGTCTGAACTCTCTTTATCCCCATGGGGGACAAGAATAGAGAGGGCATCTCTCTGGTCCTGCTGAGGAAAGCAGGCATTACACGAATCTTGATGAACTGTTTCTATACATTTACAAAGTTCATTTTGCTGTTTGTTATCTTTTGTATACAATCTTTTTGGATACTCCAACATACAGCAATACTCTTTACTATCTGTACTTGTTTTAACTGGAACATCATCAATAGTCCTGGTTTCAATCGAATCATCATTAAAATATTCATCAAAGAGGCTCATGCTTTCTGGATCTGAATGACTCCAACAAGGAAGCTCACAGGACTCTCCAGAAACCATGTTATGTGTGCCAGAGCCTCCAGATTGGTCCTTAGTGATTTTATTTTCTTGATGCTTCTCAGTCACTCCTCTGTCTTCCTTCAGTGGTTTGCTATGATGTCTGTTAATCTGATCCACCACAGCCTGACTCCGAAGTTCAGTATCTGAATCAGGTGACATAGAATCTCCAATCAAGAAAGTAACCTTTGTCTGAGTTAACTCACAGGAAAATGCACTGGGCACAGTCTTATCTGGAGGTTTCTTTTCTACAACTATCCCTGTAGGTCTCATCGCTGTGCCTGTTTGATTATCTGAATCCAGCAATTCCTTACTCTGCCAGGATTCTTCTGTTGGCTCCAAGCCTGTCTCTGACAACACACATTTGTCTGCTGGAGCAGACCCTGTACAAACAATTGTCTCTAACTTGGTGTCAAGACGAGCTCTTAATTTATCTCTGTACCGCTGAACATCAGTAGCATTTTCTTCTTGGCAGTCAGGAGGAGGAATCTTTTGGCATTCATCTGAAATTCCCAGCAATTCCTTAGAGTTGTCTTGAATATCTTCTCTCTCTAGTTGAGACACATTCTCTGTATTTTGCCCAAGGAGTGGATGGCTGCAATATTTACAGTTACAGTTGGAAGTTCCTGTCTCTTCTGACTCTTTAAAGAGCAAGCTGCTTTTGTTCCTATGCACTGTGATCAGCACATACTCAGATTCCTCTACTTCCCCCTTTTCTAAAGTGGTAGTAATCACTGTGCCTGGCATAACAATGGCTTCGTCTTCTCCATTTTCTAAAAGATGGGTTTCTTGAAGTTCAGAGCATCTGATAAAGTAAGTAAGAAAATAAAGCAGTCTCTGGACCAGGTCTTGTCGTTTGCCAACTACTACAGTTCTTGCTAACCGTACTGGAGACCCAATAGCGCCATACAAATCTCCTGCAATGAAAAGGATAAGAAACACAGCTAAACAGTCTTTCGATCTTGAGAAATCTCCTCATACACGTTCATAATTTACTCTCAAGTACTTTACAAGATGGCTGATTATTCAGGAAAGTAGGATGAGTGGTTTTACTCAGGGAGAAAGGTGAAGAGAGGGGTTTTTTTAGCTGTGTTTCTAAACAGCTGGTGTGGTTTTAAAACCTCAAAGAGCTAGTTTTCAAAGTCAAACTTAAAAATAAGAAAATTCTCTACACTAGGTGTCACACAAAGGAACTTTATCTAGGTGAAGTCTGTTATAAAGGAGGCCATAGTCAAATGTAGAAAGGAAAAAACACAGTAACTGCTACAGGAAGAGGAGAGGGACAGTGGTGGCATAGAGTGCAGCAGGAGTTGTGTTTTTGTATTTTTTTTTTTATGGGTCAAATTAAACCTTTAACTCAAATGCAAAACAAAAACTTATAAATGAAAACAAATACATCAATATAAAGCCCTTTTACAAATTTTCAATATACTTATTTAAAAACCTTTACTTTCATGTTATAAAACAGCCATATTTTTGAAAGAATGAACATAAATCTTGAGTGAATATATGCTGCAGACAGAATTGTGATACATTTTTTCATCTGGCTAATAAACTGGCTAGAATATGACAACATCATTCTAACATAATCCTCCCAATTCTCACTAAACATCCAATGAACTGAAACGGCTTTGGCCTGGTGAGTCTGTCATGGTAGGTTCCACCTGACTCTCCCCACATCATCTCCTTAAACTTTCCTTGTGTGGCTGTTTTCTAAAGTCCTCACCTAAACTTCAATGCACACTAGCTTAATACTCTAATGGTCAGAATCCCTAACTGCACGGTGCTCATCTTCCTTATCTCTACTATTGTCAAGTTTCTCGGCCAGGTGTACCCAACAGTGCAAAGACTGACTCCCCCTCCTAGGCTACCACTCATCTTTCATTTCACATAACTTATCAATTTGCATTTCCATTATTGTAAAAAATACATGCTGCCTATAGTATTATGACTGTAAATCTTTTGAAACAATGATAAAATTATTCATCCATCTTTATATCCTCTTATATACTCTTTGCACAACCCTTAGATACAGAATTTGAAGTTGATTTCATATATCAAAGTTAACGTAGCTGTAGTGCACTCCTTCTACTCCACCCACAGTTCTTTAGCTGTAAGGAATGTGAGCAGGCAGAAGACAACAGGACAATTTAGCAGACAAGAAGGGGCAAGTATCAGAGACACTCTAGAATAAAACTGACAAAAAGACTGTATTTAGTTAGTTTTTGCTTAAAAATGAGTTTTAAGTTTATACACAGTATATGATGTTCAGACTACATACCAAGTTGTGCCCAAAGAGGGTTATATGGATGAGTCTTTGCCAACATGCCCACACTCTGAGAGGAATGTTTTTCTAAAAATATTTTTATAGGTGGCTGTCCATTTGGCATGACTGTTGGAACCCAGGCAAGATGATTGGTCAAAACTGCAGTAATGAGAGCTGGCAAGAATCTGAAAACAAAATGTCTCCTATTACTTTCCAATCCGCACTCCTGAACGCTAAATAAAATGTTTGCTACAGTAAACAATGAGAATGCCTATTTTAAGGTTACTGAATGGCAGTTATTAAAAAGAAGAGGTGAGAAGTAAAGACAGGTACACCAACCAGGAAAAGAACCCCTATATTTCTTTGAAGAGCAATTCAAAGTTTAATACTAAAAGATCAATAAGGAAAATTTCAGATCACAACTACAAAATTTTAAAAAAAGCTTTTTACTTAAAATATGAATCATTTTCAGTATTTAATCTGCAGTTCACTAACAAATCAGTGAACAGGTCCTTAATTTTCAAATTTTCAGGCAGTGGGAAATGAATGAAAGTATTAAGTAACCTTTATCATTAACTAGAATGAAAATATCTGAATCACCTTATGCATGCTAAAGGCTTGATAAACAGTAAGAGGAAAACTAAGGATAAAATAGCCAGCCCCGAGCATAGTGGCTCAGCAAACTGCTCTTACTGCAGCACAGCTTATCTCTGCTTCTGCTTAGTGTTTGAGGAAAGCTTCCTTGTCACTCACATGGAAATAAAATTCTGAGAATGGAATCTGAGTACTTCCTTACATTTTTAAACTTTATGAAACAAAAGTATCATAAATGAATGCAATTCATATATATACAAAATTAGAATAGTTGGGGAATTCTGTAATATCAGGAATTTTAATTAAGCATAAAGATATGCTTATTTTTTAATCCATATAGTTCTGTGGTACTCTTCCATATCCTGTCATTGGCTCATCTTAGAACAGCTTAATCATAAATAAGTAGTAATTATTAAGACAAAGAGTTATTCTCCTAATTCTATAATTAAGTTTGCTTTCAATTCAGACATAGTGATAGTAAAGTAACATACATACATACATAAATAAATAAAGTAAGTAAGTAAATCATACTGATTTTTGGAAGCATTTTCCATTAGAAAAGTGAATTCCTTCATGAAACGATGGCAAAGCTGGTTCTTTTCTGGAGTCCCTGACATCATTGTAAGCCACACAGGTTCCCCAATTCTTGGCATTGTGTAAAGATTACAAATTGTTGTTCTAAAAAGAAGAAAACACATTGTAAAATTTGTGGTTCTCCAAATAACATACTCTTAAAGGCTATGTTGCCAACCGAAGACTTTCTCCTAGATTATTAGAGTTTCTGAGGGAGGAAAAAAAAGTCAATGCACCCCACTTTTCCTTCTTTACCATCTGCTAGTAGCACAGGGAGTACCGTCTGTAGGTGAAGTGAAGTACATTAGCTTTGCACCTGGAGCTGGCCCTTTCCCCCACTGACAGTGTCCTTAGAGCACAATGTTTTCCTACTTTGGATACCAGGTTTTTTCCATCTATTAGGCTAAAGGATTGTACTAGGTTCTTTCTAGATCCCCTTCCCACCTTAAAGTTCTAAAATATATGTTCTATTTAAGCCAGCTACAAATTATCAGCAAATACAAAAAAAAAAAAAATCAAAACAAAACAAAACAAAAAACCAACTACCCATTAGAAGTTTTAGGAACAACTAAGTCTGGTAAGTAAATTGGGGCTCTCAGAGTCTGAACCACCAACCAAAGAACACACAGGAGCTAGAACTAGGCCTCCCAGCACATGTGTGCAGCTTTCTGTAGGTCCTGAACTACTGAAATGGAGGCTATCCCAAAAGTTGTTGCATGTACATGGGCAGCTTTGTCTGGCCTCAGTGGGAGAGGAAGTGCAAGGGGAACCCCCCTCTCAGAGGAGAAGGGGGTACAGGGAAGGATTGTGGGAGGGGTGACTGGGAGGAGGGCAGTGAGCAGGATAAGTAAAAAATTAAATTAAATTAAATTAAATTAAATTAAATTAAATTAAAAAAAGAGAAACAAGTAAGTCTGGCATCTACACAACAGTAGTTCCACTCTCTACAGTAGAATTTTCAAACATAGTTTCCACTTTGATGCAAATGCACTACGTTAACAATGTCTGTGCAGAATCACAGGCAGTAACAGAACAACTGAAACTTGAGCCCTGAGATGGAGGAACTGAATTGATTTAAGTTGTATTAAATAGATAGCCTCATATATGGCTATAGGCCCAAACTATATTAAGTAGTATAGCTCTAGAAAATTCTTTGAAATCTCCAAAAATTCTACTTCTTGTTTCAGTAAACTTCTTTAACAACTAGAATCTAAAAGAGGAAAATAAAAATAATTCTTTTGCCCATACAAGGTTTCATTTAATTAAAATATTCTCATTAGAAAGAAAGGGAGGTAGGAAGGTAGGAAGGAAGGAAAGAAGGAAGGAGAAAGAAAAGAAGGAAGGAAGGAAGGAAGGAAGGAAGGAAGGAAGGACGGACGGACAGAGAAAGAGAGACAGAGACAGAGAGCGAGAGAGACAGAGAGCGAAAGAGAGAGAGCGCGAGCACGCTAGCTATAGTAGCATATACATGGAAGTCAGGAAGACAGTTTATGGGAGTTGGTTCTCACTTTCTACCTTGGTGACATAGGATCTCTCTTGTTTCTACTATGGTGCATAATCCAGGCAGCTGGCTCATGAGCTTCCAGCCAATGCTCCAACCCAGCAAAAAGTCTGTAGTTCTTGCTCATTTATAAGTTCTCTACTGTGACCTTTTTTATGCTCTCCCAAGAAATAGTAAAAATCACTGCCGAGAAGTTATGAGTAAGAACTCTGACATTTTGCTGGGCACTGTGGCACAAGTATGCAATCTCAGCACTTGGGAGAAAGAAAAGAGGACTACTCTAAGTGCAGTTTCAGCCTGGCCTATAGAGTGAGTTTCAAGCCAGCCAGGGATATATAGTGATATCCTGTCTCAAAAATCCCCAAACAACAATGAAGAGTTAAAGGTATTTTAAGTAAGATAAAAATAAAATCTTTGTAACAAGAATTTTATAGATTAAGAATTCTATGAAAACACAAATATAACACAAATTTGTAATAAAACTATAAACTTTATATTTTATTTTAAGTGAATGAGTGCTTGCTGATTATATACACATACACCACATGTGTGTGCCTGGTGCCTACTGAGACCAAAGGATGGCATCACGTTCCCTGGAATTGAGGTTATAAATGGTTGTGAGGTGCTATGTGTGTGCTGAAAACCATGAATCCTCCCTCCTGCCAAGAGCAGTAAGTGATCTCAACTGCAAAGTCATCACCTCTTGTGCCGCTCCCCATATACATCTTAAAACTTAGTTATGTGCATATTAGTCAAAAAAGAAAAGAAAAGAAAGAAAAGAAAAGAGAAAGGAAAAGAAAAGTACAGAATACCCGAGATGCAGTCCACAGAACTCTAAAAGGTCAACTTGAAGGGCCTAAGTGAGGACGCCTCAATCTATACTTGGGAGGAAGAAAGAAAGCAACTATAAAGGGGTGGGGGGATAGGGAGAAACCTGGGTGGGAAAGGGGATGGTGGGGTGATGTGGGGAACATAAGCTGGTATTGGGTGGGGGGAAAAGGACTGAAGCCCTGAGGGCCAGCAGAAAGAATGGAAACAGGCAACCTCAGAAGGTAGGAGGTGGGGGACACTCCAGAATGTACCAGAGACCTGAGAGGTGAAAGACCCTCAGGACTCAAAGGGAGGGTGATGATGAAATGCTCTACAGTGTGGAGAGTGAACTTGTAGAGCCCACCTCCTGCAGAAAGACGGGGCATCAAGTGAGGGTTGGCGTTGCCATCCCACAGTCAAAAACTCTGACCCAGAATTGTTCCTGTCTGAAAGAACTGCAGGGACAGAAATGGAGAAGAGACTGAGGAAAAGAAGGTCCAGTGACAAGCCCAAAGTGGGATCCACCTCAAGGGGAGTCCCAAGGACTGACACTTTTACTGAGGCTATGGAGTACTCACAAAAAGGGAAAGACCGAAAGACCCAACAAGTAGCTGAAAGAGTCAGATGCAGATATTTGCACCCAAACAATGGATGTTGCTGACCCCTGTGGTTGAATTAGGGAAAAGCTGGAGGAAGCTGAGGAGGAGGGTAACCCTGTAGTAGAACCAGCAGTCTCAATTAACCTGGACCCCTAAGATCTCTCAGACACTGGATTACCAACCAGGGAGCATACACCAGCTGAGATGAGACCCCCAACTCATATACAGCAGAGGACTACTGGGTCTGGGTTCAGTCAAAGAAGATGCCTCAAGACACTGGAGGCCTCAGGGAGTTTAGAGGTCTGATGGGGTAGGGGAGTGGGACATCCTCATGGAGACAAGTGGGTGGGGAGGAGGTATAGGATGGGAAATAGAGGGTGAACCAGGAAGGGAATAAATTCTGAAGTGTAAAAATTAAATAAAATTAAAAAAAGAAAGAAAGAATAAAATTTAGTTATGATGAACTCATTCTAGTTACCTTATTATGCCTAAACATATGGATGCCTTAACTAAGCCAATAAAGTTTCACTTGAAGCAAATTAACTTTATACCTATCTTGAAAGAACAAACTACACTTCTGCTCAAACATGAACTCTTCTCATACTTGTGTCTCAAATGGTCTAAGATTAAAACTACATTCTAACAACTCCCAAATGTGACTTAACAACATAAGCCAACAGCCCAACTGAATTATACTTTCATATGGCTATGAGACGAAAGAAATGTAAAGAAATGCATTTCCAGCATCTTGGAGGCTAAGGCAGGAGGCCCCAAGGGCCAAGTTCACCTTGGCAGCGCAGTAAGACTGTCCGAAAAACAAATAAAAAAAAATTCCAATAACAAAACCAAAGAAAGAAAGAAAGAAAGAAAGAAAGAAAGAAAGAAAGAAAGAAAGGAAGGAAGGAAGGAAGGAAAAAAGAAACAACTAAATCTTACTAAACAAGGTAAATTTCTATGTACATAAACAATCTTCATAAGCATACTGTAAAACAACTCTGTCTTGGGTAAAGTGAGGAGGAAAGTACCTGAATTCAGTCAAGGCATCAACTATTCGATTGTATGCTAAACTTCTCTGGCCAGCATCAGCTGATCTCCGGCTCATTTTCATAGCCTTAAAAACAACCACATAGTTAATTCTTATACTAGTCAAAGTCACAACATTGGAGGAAAAAAAAAACAACCTTAACACACATTATTTACAGTGGTTTTCTCTCTTGTACTTGTCATTTATGATTGTTACAAAATTTAAAAATTTCAATTGTCAAAATGTCTCTGTGGTAACAAACTGCAAAACATCAACACACAAAGAATATTGACAGTCTGCAGGCTACAACAACAAAATCTATAAGTTTTTTGAGACAAGGACTTACTCATTTTGTAACCTAGCCTACCCTGGAACTATGTACCTCAGAGTGGGCTCAAACTTTTGGGGATTCTCCAGTCCCAACCTCCCCTCTGCCAGGATTACAGTCATGTTAGCTATAAGATTTTTCTCTCAACAAAATACACAGGAACTCATTGACTGAACTAATAGTATTCACAAGTACTATTCTTAATACCTTTGAAAAAATGTGAAATTTAATACAATTCAACTCAGGAATCTCAAGATATGGTATTTCCTTGTTTCTCTCTAATTGTCCTGATCAACTATCCTGATCAACACCCCCCCCCAAAGAAAATCCATCCCCTAAACATCTAGGCAGGCTCTCTCACTGAGCTACAACCAGGCTAGTACTTGTTTTCTTAAAAGCATATGCAGTGCAAACTGAAAAGCTTTTCATATAGATAGAAAGCGGATCAGAATTCAAGTGGTGGAGGTTAAAAAAGAAAAATTTAACTTTTCCAATGAGAATTTAATTCTTCAATCTTTATGTAATTTCAAATTGGCTAAATAAAACGCCATGTATTTATGTATCTATTGTTTGTTTGTTTAAGGTTCCATTATTCTAAGGACAGTTTCATAGGAAGAAAGAGAAATGCACTGTTTTAGTCAATGTCAAGAAATCTGCAACTGGTAAAATGAATGTTTGACAGAATTTATTGTTGTTCTTTAATCTTGCTAATAACATTTTAAAACTACATCACAAAGTTCAAAAAGTAGTGTAGACTTCAAAATAATCACCAGGATGCTTAGAAACAAAAATCAATAAAATAATAAAAGTATATATTTTACGAGTTAGTTCTAGAAGAAATGCTTATTGACTTCTATCAATTACTTTATAATTTCTATTATCAAGTCACATTATGTAAATGTGTAAGTTTATGTAAATGTGTCCATCATTCTATAATTGATATTCTAGACTGTAGGAAGGTCAAGTTGTTAAAACATGAAAACACTTATAGTAACCTTTAATTCTTAACACTGCCCACCAAACTTTATACTCAATGTAAAGTTCTTTTCTAAGTAGGTGATGCCCACTGCAACCCTGCACCTGAGAAGTAAAGACAGGACTGAGCACCAGACCAGCCTGGGCTATAGAGTGAGACTAATCTCAACCAAACCAAACCAAACCAATGCAAAAGATCCAATCCCAAACTACAACACTATAAGAAGTTTTTCAAGTCACTCAAAATGTTTCAGATACAAGAACTACAAGTCTATCAACTTTGATGTTAATAATCTACACAAAAGGAGAGCAGCCAACTTAAAAAATATATATGACCAATGTTAAACTTGAAAAACTTAGACAGTATTAATTCATTTGTGCAGCAAAATTATCTATTTTTAATTGGTTTAATGTAAGCAAACATCTGTGTCTTCCCTACAGCAGAAAAATCCCCAGTTACTACTGAGTTTCTGTGGAACATTCCAAATGATTTCCTTGCCCCATCTTTAAATCTCTTTTAAATAGATCCTACCTGTTGAAGTGTCTGATGGCTCAGACATTCCGCTCTCTTCTTCCTATCTAATAAATCAGCTCCATGCCTTTACTACCTTACATACGTTAATGCTCTTTCTCTTAACTCTATGGAAGATAAAGGAAAATAAGAACACTGCTCTGCTTCACCTCAGAGCACTGCCTAGCACCTCAAATGCATATGTATTCACCATCCCACCTACTCCCTGCTAGCTTAGGAACTCAGGAGTGCCTGTGCACTATCCTCCAGTTTCCTACAGCCTCTTATGAATCAACTGTCTTAGGCCTTTGACTAAAACAGTCAACTCCTTTAACAACACTGCATCTGTTTGCAGCTCTTGGAGCAGGTTGTACAGTAAGTTCAAGACACCTATCAAAGTTTTCCAAATGAATAAACGTAACTCTTATTAAAAGGAACAAAATGCAAAGTAAAAGATAGAAATAAAATACAAAGGACCACACTTACCTGTTCTATTGCACTCTTTAATTTGTTCATGTGGCTTTCAAAGAGAGGAAAATGTGAAAAAAAGAATTCATTGAATTTGTTATTTTCATCTTCATCTTTGGATAATGAAAAGATTACCCCAATTGCAATCTTCTTTTTCCTCACAATTCCTGGGTTAGGGCCACAACTTTCATCTGACAGATTAAAGCTTTCTTCTATAGACCTTAAAAATAAATGTTTTTGTTTAAAACATCAATAGTTTATCTCCCTGCTAATTCAATGTAGGTGAGCAAAAGCTCTTCTGTTGTTTCATCAAATTAAATATAAATTTACAATGTTTAACAATTGTTACCTCTCCAAAAAAAATCTATTTTTCATTTTTTTAAAGAGTTTACCAGAATCAAGTTGGAAATGGTTAAGAATCTTGCTTCTTACTAGAAGTCTTAAAGAAGCAGATAACTCCAGTTCAAAAAGTAAGCTAAAAGTATCTGATGAAAGTAAAAGAAAGTAAGTAAAATAAATGAGGAAACATTAAGTTTCTAAATCTACAGTTGTACTTTAGCACAAGCTAAAAAAAAAAAAAAAATCTTGAGACTGAGCAAGCTGCCTAAATAGAATCATGAAAAATTAAAGCACTAAAATATGTGGGGCAAGAACAAAGTGCTTAAACCCAGAACTCTCTGAAGAAAGCAAAGAGCTTCAACGTACTAACTTTGGCCATGATTTCTCTGATAGAACAGAAAAGTCACCAGCAACAGCACAGAAACAAATGCTACAAAAAAACAACTGTATTCAAGTACATGAGCAGCAGCAGGAGACAAACACAATCCACAGAATGGCAGGAAATATGTGCAAACCATGTATCTAGTAAAGAACAAATAATCCAAATATTCAAAGATGTCTCCTAACTTCTCAACAGCAACAATAAAACAAACAGCAAAGGGTTGAATATTTACTCCTCTAACGATGATGTATGAATGACCAAAAAGCATTTGTGAATCACTTCTGTTTCATTGGGATGAAAATTACTAAGGAGTGGGACTGAGAATGGAACTCAGTGGTAGAGTACAACTCGGAGGTATAACGCCTCACATACAGGAGGTTATGGAGGTATAACGTCTCACATACAGGTGGTTATGGGCTTCCATACACATGACTAAAACAGAACTAAAGCAGAAAATAATGTGTTGGTGAACATACAAAGATTTCAGGACTGTCTTTACATTGCTGTTACGAATGTGAAATCATACAGTCACTGTATGGCAGTTCCTTAAAAATAGACTAACTATACAACTCAGTAAGTCCACTTCTGGGCATATACCCGTAAGGATATAAGGCATAGACTGAAACTAATGTTTATAACCCATGTTCATAGCAGTGCTGTTCACAACTGCTAAAAAGAAGAAACATCTATGTATTCTTGAACAAATAGAGAAAGGGTATATTGCTGTGCATACACGGACGCATATGCACACGTGTGCGTGCACGTATGTAGGTATGTATGTACAGGTCAGAGGTTGACACTGGGTATATTCCTAATGATTCGCCACCTTATTTTCTGAGATGACGTCTGTTCACTGAACCTGGAGCTCATCAATTCAGCTAAATGTTCTGGCCAGCAAGCTTCAGGAATCCTTCTGCTTCTGCTTGCCCAGTGCTGGGATAAGAGGTGCACCTGGATTTTTACATGGGTAATGTGCTGGGGATCTGAACACAAATTCTCATGCTTACGCAGCAAGCGATTTACTGAAAGTGCCATCCCTCCAACCCCCAAATGTACTTCTAGTGTAATGTTATTTGGCTACAAATATAATTTTCTTATATATGCTACACCACAGGTGAACTTCAAAGGCATACTGAACAAAAAAAGCCAGATATAGAAGGGTAAGTACTTCATGATTCCACTTATGCAAGGTATTTATAAGTTTATGGAGATAAAAAATAGTAGCGCTGGGGTGATAGTTCAGCCATTGTGAACACTTATGCTTTCCCAGAGGACTCAAGTTTAGTTCTCAGCATCCATGTTAGGCAGCTCAAAACTGCCTCTTTTCTGTGTGCACTGACACATGTGCACACACCTATGTCTACACATGATCCAAGGATTTTCCTCTGCCTTCCATGGGTACCCGTACACAAGTGGCATACATTCTCATAGACATCTAGACAAACTAAAAAATTTTACACTACAAACGTTTAGAATTAGCATACTGATTACAAAGGGCAAATGAAGAGTAGGGAGTTACTGTGTAATAACTTCAGGGCTTCAGTTTGGGAAGATGAAAAAGTTCAGGACTTAAGGAGTAGTGATGGTGTGAAGGCATTTAGTGTCACCGAACCATATGGTAAAAATGATTAAAACAGAAAATTGTTTTTAATCTGTCTTGCTACAATTAAAAAAGTAATAAAATTTTAAGTTTCCAATTACAGACTTCGAATACACAAAATACAAGTCTCAAACTCTAAAAACTAGTCAATCTTTTTCAATCTCAACTTACCATCTAGGAAATACCCCATTTTCCAAACTTGTTGTTTGGCTACGTCGCCAACGTCGCTGGTAGCTGCTGGCACAGCTTCGGGTGAGTGAGGAGTTTGGGGAGGGAAATGGGGTGATGAGCAGGCTGCTCAGAGATGCTGTTACGGCAGAAGAGCAAATGTAACTATTAGTCAAGGAGTAAGCATGGTGGCAAGTTTCTATTTAACAGGTTGAACAGAGTAAACTAAATATTTTATTTTGTTTCATGAATGTGCCTCATCTTTCCATTTTAAAGTGTACTTGGAGGAAATTCGTATATTAATACTAAATTTACAAGAGTCTCTACGATAATCATTTTTGGCATAGTACAACCAAGAAAACAGTGCTACTGGAAACAAGCGATCAGCTCTTAGTGTCCACAAACTTGGCTGAACCCTCACTATTCTTAAAGGAAACCTGACATCATTCCAAACTGACTGCAGTAGGGTTTTAACTAGGAAGAAGATCTGGAAATGTTTGAACGGCATCACAGGGGTCATGTATAGTACTCATGGATCACCCACTTGTCATGCCTATCACTTTTAGTAATTCTTTACTTAAGTGTTAAAGACAGCAGACCCTACACAGCACACTCTGGAGCATTCTAAGGTGGCAGACACACATGAGTAGACTCCACTTGAACAGTATAGACATCATGCTGTACATAATAAATAAATACAACTTTATCTATAAATGTTAATGATTTCTTGTTTTAAAGTTTTATGTCTATTACTCTAAATTTTGTATGTGTGTGTGGGTGGGGTGAGGGTGGGGGGATGGGCATGAGAGTGAAGGTTCCAGAGAAAATAGACTTAGATCTGCCCAGAGCTACAGTTATATCCAGCTTTGAACCAAACTTGGGTCCTTTGTAAGAGCTCTTAACCTCTAAACAACCAAAATCAGCTAAGCTTTCTCATCTTGTACTAAATCAGTCTTTGAGAATAGAGCTCAGGCATCTGAAACTTATGTTATTGTAACTCATACCTAAAGGTCAAAACATGGATGAAAGTTAAAATTACCCTTTGTATTTAAACTGACTCACAATAGTAGTAAAGGTGGGTATACGATGTGACCAAGCCTGCCGTGAAGCACAGGAAACAAGTTTCCAGTGTCTAATAGGATTGTAAGTCCAAGATGAGGGCTCTTCTTATTAATGGTCTAGAGCCCTAACATACAGTTCTAGTTTTAACTGAAAATGTCTTTGCCAGGCTAACTCCTTGTCATTTCCTAACACACAATTCAGGAAGCCTTGCTATAATGCACTACTGATACTTGCCCCCGGCCCAGGTAAGCTATGTGTCTTTTTTTCTGAGCCTCTTTGCATAAATCGATCACTGAACATATCACACAGGATTTTTTGTTGTTTTGTTTTGTTTTTTCTGTTTTATCATTACACTGTGGCTAGCATTCTCTCCTCCCTCTTTCTCCCTCCCACCTCCCTCCCCCATCTGTCTGTCTGACTGTCTGTCTGACTTTCATATCCAGCATGTTTCAATAAATGTTTTCTGTAAATGTTTCAGTGATACATAACAAGTATCACTGAAGTCCATGTTTTAAAAGGGGGGAGGGAACAATAATACTAATTTTTAATTCCTAGCTTCTCCAGACAATAAACCATCTAACTATTTCAACACTAGCTAGCAGCAAGCAGATGTAAACTGATATGGTTTTCTACTCTGGTTTTTAAGTAGTGTCCTGAGCAATTTTTTTTTCTTGTCCTGACTAAGCCACTTCTATCAGGAGTGTCCAACCTTTTGACATTGCAACCTGATACTGTCATCTCAATTAAGATCCACAATATAGTAAACAAAGAAACAATCCAAAAACAACTCATAATGTTTTAAATAAATTCATGATGTCTGTATTAGGGCACACTTGAAACCATCCTTGGTCACATGTAGCCATCAGACCACAGGTTGAACATGCTTGATAGGGCACATCCTACCAAACATATTTAATATTAATAATAAACATTAAAAATGCCAAATTTAAGAGACTTTGTTCTATCCTTTCTATAATCCTCTTGTATTAAATGCCAATTTGAACAAAATGGACACAGAATTAGACCACAAAGACAGAGATAGAAATAAAATCAACATCAGCTAACAACAATCACAGAACAAAGTGGGGTTAGTGTGTGACATTACCAGAGCGTGCTATGCCGCTGTCTCTGTCCTCACTCAGTTCTCTTCCTGGCATGTCCATTGGGTTGCTGTGAACTACAAATCAAAGTAAATGGTCAGTCATATACTACACTAGTATTGAGGTGGATGTTGCTCCTTTTAAATCGCAAACCAGATCATGCTTCATCTCATTGCATTCCTTTTTCAATAGCATGGCACCGACCCAACACTAGGAGCTATTACTCAGTTGAACAAGCTTTCAGATTTATCTGAAGATTTACCATGTGATGCAAAACTATCCAAGATATGGAATGCATTGAGTAACTAAACTTCCTATTTTGAAAACATATTTTAAAAACACAGATGTTCATACTGCTGAAAAGCATAGGTGTTAGTTACGCGGGCCAGGGACAACTTTATGGTAGTTCCCTCTGCTTACGTCTGTAACAATGTCTAAACACAAGCATAAGTAAGGATTTAAAACTCTGAATTAAATGTTTGATAACTGTTTAAACAGTATGGTACAAATTATGTTTAAAAACAGGTAGGGGTGCTAAGGATGTAATTAGTGATAGAGCGCTGGCTTACAGCAAATATAAGGTCCAGGATTTGACCCATAGCAATAGGAAAACAAAAACAAACAGGTGAGTAAGTGTAAGTGCTGGCAGGATAGCCTGTATATTTTTAAATTAGTTTTATATTTTCCAAGTTTTCTACAATACGTATGAATTGCTCATATCTAATGTTTACATGTAAAGTAAATTCTAATTAAAACAAGTGTATTAGCAGGATGTGGTGACAAATATTCATAATCCCATCACTCAGGAGCCCTAGGCAGGAAGATTTCAAATTCAAATGTAGCTGGGCTTATGATGAGAGACTGATAATAGCAAACAGTGGGGAAATCTACGGACTGATAATTCCTACTAGAAAATGATAGTGCAAGATCAGTGTGTGTGCAGTGTGTGACAAAATGCGGCAGGACTCTTGTTCTGAAAATGTTAGCAAGGCACACACTCCGTTAACAACGTAATGATGTGAATAATTATGCCCACATGCCTTTTATTTAGAACAGTGCTTGTTCATCTAAATCATAGCTCCAAGAAAAGTCGTCCTTAGAGAAGAGTGTAGACAATTTGCAACAATTACAAAGATCGGATATTTCCAGCAATTGGTGAATTACAATATAAAAGCTACTTAGCCATGGAAACAAGAGAGCATAACATTAAAACTTCCAAGGGGCAGTATAACTAATAACTAAGCCTAGCTACATACTAAATTTTTCTTTTGTAAATCTAAAGTTTAAAATTATTATGACATACTGAGGAAAGAAATGACAAACTAAAATTTCATAAAACTTTTAATCCTATTGATGACACATTTTGTGAAAAGTTTAGGAACATACCCAATGGAAAGCAGTCAGTTCCTCTACTTTGTAAGCAATGCTTTCATAGCTATAACCTCCCGACTTCATTCTCTACTAGAATTCTCTTGTTTCCACAGCTTCACTAGAGGTTCTAGCCACTAGGGCACACCGACTAGTCTACCCACACAGCACATGGCAAACCTGCAAAGAAAGAGGCGCTCCTGATCAGGCGGAGCGGACCCTGCTCAGAGAATGCCCGCCTGGGGCTGCAGAACTGTGAAAGACCTATATGGCAAAAATGCAAAATACACATGAAAGAGGCCTGTTATAGAAGCCACACGGCATCAAGAAAATAAAGTGAGGTAAAGCAACACAGGAGCAGACCAACAGGTAAAGCACAGCAACTTTTAACCAAAGCAAGAACAACTCAAGTCATTTTCCTTTTAGAAAAAGTTTAGTTCTTTTGGTCATAGTTTATACCAAACAACAGTTTCATGCCTATTTATGAATAAATCCATTTAAAACAACAGAAATAGGCTTCTATTACAATAGGCTTCTGTTATTTTAAGTGCTCAACCCTAATATAAAACATTTTAACCACTCAAAAAGGTAATGGTAACTGCATAATGTCTGCCAAACTTGTTTTTATTTTTGTTTTAGGGGAGTTTGTTTGGAGACAGGGTTTCTTTGTGTAGCCTTGGCTGTCCTAGAACTCATTGTATCAACTAGGCTGGCCTCAAAATCACAGAGATTCACCTGACTCTGTCCCCTGAGTGCCAGGATTGAGGCATTCACCTATCATCTGGCAAAAGCCAGTTTTAAAGACTCCAATGTTCTCCTGCAAATGCAGTAAGAAGATCATGTTACTGCACTTACCACAAGAACATAGTAAATCTATCAAGGAATTTTACTGACAAATAAGCACGAAAATTGTTATTGCTAGCCCACTGGTAAATAATAGAAGAAATTGATGTTTTTAGAGCCGTAGTTAACCACTATGAAAACAGGAGACATAGTACAGCCTATATTCCTAAGAGTACTACGCATACACACACAAAACCACAAAGAAATAATAGTAGCCTGAATACCCAAAGAAAGAGCATAAAGGCCAGGAGCGGTAGCATCTTAACTAAGCAAGCAGATCTCTAGGAGTTTGAAGCCAGCCTGGTCTACATAGAAAGTTACAGGCCATCCAGGGCTACAAAAAGCAATTCTTTCTCCAAAAGAAGGAGAAGGGGGAATGGGAAATGGATGTGGGGAAGGAATTAAAGCTGGAAACCAAGCAGCTGAATTATATGTTGCTTTTATTCAATTATGACAATCTAAGTAAATGGTTCTCAACCATTCTAATGGTGTGACCCTTTAATACAGTTCCTCATGTTGTGGTGACCACGTCCCCCACCACACACACTATAAAATTACTTTCATTGCTACTTCATAACTGCAATTCTGCTATTGTTATGGATCATAATGCAAATATCTCATATGCAAGATACCTGACATGGGACCTCCTGTGAAAGGCTAATTCAATGGCCCTCTCCCAAGGGAGGTTGTGACCCACAGGTTGAGACCCACTGGTCTAAGAAGTTATGTTGGAATTGTACACCCAGGACAGATAGCCTTTTGTTTTAAATAGCATCTGTATTTCCCAAATTGCTGATACAACTTTTTTCTGCAACAAAAATTTCTGTAATTACAATGTAGCAACCCTTCCATTTCTCAATGGTCAACTCTTTCTTCAACATTCCCTAGCTATTTCAAAATTTAACGTCTTTAAACTCCTTCCTCCCTACATTTCGTTACAAATGACTATGTGGACATTGCTGTAGATGCACAAAGAGCTTTCAGATTGAAACTGTCTTCTTTTTTTTTTTTTTTTTTTTTTTTATGTGTGAGTACAGTATTGCTGTCTTCAGACACACCAGAGGAGGGCATCAGATCCCATTACAGATGGTTGTGAGCCACCATGTGGTTGCTGGGAATTGAACTCAGGACCTCTGGAAGAGCAGTCAGTGAGTGCTCTTAACCACTGAGCCATCTCTCCAGCCCCCTGAAACTGTCTTCTTATCACTCTACCTCCAAAGTCACTCAAATCCATACACATCTTTGCCAATTCCAGATTAAGATGAAATAATAGCTAACATCCAAGCCATATGATATTAGAGACTTTATCATGAGTTCTGAGATGCTCTTCCTTATCTTCCTAAGCTAATTCTAAGTCAGCTAGGGTCCCAACCAACATTTTCTCTTAGAAACTTCTCTTGTCAACTATCATATCTTGCTTTAATTTCATTCTTTCAATGGTTTCCTTTTTTCCAGAAATACCTATATATAATCAAATCTCTTTCATGTTTCTTCAACATATCGATTCCTACAGCTGTCTAGTTTTCCAAATGTAGTTGAAGGACAACTGGACCCTTTCAGGAGGTCAGTGAGGTCTTCTATTTTCCAATGACTTACCTTCAGGTGAGATTTTTTTTCTTGACATATGTAAATCCCAACTGCTTAGATTCACTACACATTCTTTTGCACATATAAATCAGACCTGATTATGTTGCTGGATTTGAAACAACTTTCTGTGGAAACCTTGGGAGTGTATCTAAAAGATTTCAATTGTGCTTTTAAATCTATTGGACATCTGTGCAAGGCTATATGTTACCCATAACATACTCTCAGCCAGTAATTAAATACAGAGGATACAAAGTCCAGGCCTTTTTCTAGGGAGACATGAGGCATTTCTGACAAGTAGGCTTTCCTCCTTAGACAGCTATCAAAGGCTGGGGCACTGATATGTAATCTTTGATACTTTTCTCTTTTACTTGGAGTCAGACATGTATCACAATGTATGTTTCCTTTGGCTTTTCCCACCTCGCCCATTTTCTTTCTCACAGTCATTTCCAGTAATGAAAACTTTGCATGACTAATCGTGTCACAGCACTTGCTTTAGAAAACAAGAGAGGAAACTAGGGTGTCCTCACTGGTGTGTGACGACATGGAACATGAATGTCAATTTGTTGCTGTGGCCCACAGTTCCCTCTGCCACCTTGCTTTTGCTCAATTCTTTCTTTTCATGTTTTTTGTTTATTTTTGAGACTGAGGTTTTTTTTTTTTGGAACCGGGGACCGAACCCAGGGCCTTGCGCTTGCTAGGCAAGCACTCTACCACTGAGCCAAATCCCCAACCCCGAGACTGAGTTTTAATATCATTTCTCCCTTCCCTTTCCTCCCTCTAACGCCTCCCACAAACCCTTACCTCAATTCTTTCCTTTCCTTTCCCTCTACTGTGTGCTCTACTCACATGAAGTTATTTACATGCTTTATGTTGGTGTGTCCTTGGTCTGGTATGTCCTGCTGCTTCTTCCAAGACAGCTCTTTCCAAGAACTATATAAATAACTCTTCAAGTTTAGGTATCCTGTTCTCAAGAAAGCCTTCCACAATTCTCCAAGAGGGAATTCATGCTTATATTTGAATTACAACCATATAATGTTAATCTTGTACACCATTCTGTTATTGTATTAGTCATCTAATGCTCACTAACTATAAATCCACTGAGGCAGAAACTGTGTTAGCTTGCCTCTGCCTCTTCAGGGTCTACCAGAATGCTTGCCCTATTTATTACAGATGCTAAAAAATACTTGATTAGTCAACTAGAAACATAAACAAAGTCAGAAATGGGTCTCAACTATCCTTAAGTCATAGTTAAGAGTGTGGAAATGCAAGCCATACACTATTTAAAGGCTGTATCTTGGTTAAATTGATCAAATTTCTCCTCTTTTTGAAGAGAAAGATCAAATATATCTAGCCTCTATAGTATGACTTACTTTTTTTATAAAACATTTTTGAAGATTAATTTATTTATTTTATGTATGTGAGTACACTGTTACTGTCTTCAGACACACCAGAAGAGGGCACTGGATGCTGTAACAGATGGATATGAGCCATATGTGGTTGTTGAGAATTGAACTCAAGACCTTTAGAAGAGCAATCATTGCTCATAACTGCTGAGCTATCTCTTCAGCACCAGTATAAGTTACTTTTATAACTATCAGTTTATGTGTACTATTAAAATGAACCACTTTCAACATGTACTTGGAATTTTAAATAATACACAATTTTTAAAAAGGCATTTCTTTGTTGCAGGTTTTTTCTGTCTCTCTTCTTTCTTTCTTTCTTTCTTTCTTTCTTTCTTCTTTTTTGTTTTTGTTTTTTGAGTCAGATTTTTTTCTGGGTAGCCCTCACTGTCCTAGAACTCACTTTGTAACCCAGGCTGGCCTTGAACTCAGAGATCTTCCTACTTCTCCCTCTTGAGGGCTGAAATTAAAGGTTTGCTTTGGTGCAGTTTTATTTCATTAAAATCAGTAATTAAAGTCAAATGAATTAGAAAGAACTTTTTCTATAAGCTGACCTATACTATAAAGTAGGCGTGACACTAAGACTAACCCACATTGTATGTGTAATAGCATCTCATTTGAATAAACAAATTAAAAAACAATATTTATTGAGTACAATGCTATACTATTCAAACAGGGAGAAAAAGAAAACCCTCTTATTTGAATAATCATAGATTTAAAGATAAAATTTACTCAAGGGTATGTAGAAAGTACTAGGGCAGCTTGAAATCATCTCAATAAATCCATATCTTAAAAAGAAAAAACAATCATCTAAATAACTTTATACTAAATAAGGGTGGCTGTCCACTCCCTGATATTATTCATCAGAAAAATAATCAAGCAGCAATTTAGCTATGCTTTCTCGACAAGAAGTTGCAGAAATACTATGCCATTTTAAAATGCATCACACATTGTGAACCATAATTAACTAAATTAAGCTATTATTTTAATACACTTCTTAAAAATCATTTGAGCATTTGCTCATATAAAGCACAATTCATAAAAATGAATACCATTTTAAAATGACTTTTAGGGTAGAGAAGAGAATAGGGATAGTCTTCCCCAACTATAATATTCCAGACAACTGGTAATGGCTTTCAATAGCAATATCAAAAAATACATCTAATTTGAAAACAAAAACCCAATAAAGACAAATTCTTTTACAGATACAAAATGAATATTACATTAAAATCTAAGAAAAAATGTTTTTCCAATAATAGAAAGGTCACACATGTGAAATTTAAACAACCTTTCTTCTGTTTACACCATTAGAAGTTCGTAGGTTATACAAGAAATCTATATAATTAAGAAGTGACTTCAGATCTTATACTGTTAACATTTTTTAACTTTATAAAATGAAAATAAAGCACCTACCTATATTTCCAAGCAGCCCATTAATAACTGTGCTGCTATCAGCCTTTAATGTATTACTGTCCTGATTGATGAATTCAAGACTGTCTTGCAGTCTACAGAGGAAAGAAAAACCAAACAAATTCCAAATACATTTAATGGTCATTCTTTACACATCCCAATGAAATTTCAAGTGTAAAGCTTTTTTGAAATATTTGAGGTAAAGGGGACTACTGGGAGGGAATAGGAAGAATAGAGGTTGAAATGAACAAAATAGAATGGAATGAAAACATTATGAAACCTATCATTTTATATATTAGCTAAAAAAAAACCTTTAAAGTTAAAACTACTAGTAGTAAGGTTATAAGTACAAACTATGATGCTAACTACATAATCACTTAAGTGACTGGTCAGTGAGCTATACCTGAAGTCCATATACAGCTGCTGCACCTTTTATAAGCAAAGCTTCACAGGAGGAAAGTTTGTGTTCGTTCATCTACATGCTGCTTATGGCTGCTTTAATGCTCCAAGGGCAGCAGTAGGAAACTACAGCATACTATATGGCTCACAAAATAGAAAATTGGCCACTTGGCTCTCTTAGAAATAAATTGCTGACACTGATTTACATCACAGACAACGAAAGTTTCCCTCATATTTTAGACTAAAAATATTTTGTTAATCTTTGGGGTTGGGAATAGTCAAAGGAGACTTGCAGGTGAGAAAGGGAACAGAGAAAGGGAAGGAGAGCAACAATCAAATTATCACACTTTAAAAATGGTGTATACTACTTCTTTTAGTCTCTTTGAGAAGAGCAAAAGTAAAATTACTGTGCTTTCAGTCTGAAATATCTTTTCCATATGATTTCAGTTATTATCAGTTAAAATGTTGGGAAAAAGAGGACTTTCACTTCCACTTCAATATTAAATTTAAGTTTAGCAACATTTTTTAAAGTATTCACAATATTTAAAAAACATCTACCTTTTCCTTCCTTCCTAAAATAAAGATAAAAATGAGCTAGAGATAGTAGAGACCTCTACAATTAGAACTCTCAAAACAAAAGTCTTTCAAAGGCTCAAAAGAATTTCTCTAGAGTAGGTAGACTCCCTGCTACTTCCCCATTCATTCAATTATTCCAGGATTCAAGCTAGACAGTGCTCTGATTTGACACCTATGAAACCCCACCCCCACTAACCTAACAATAAACCATAACTCCACATTTTATTTACTAGGGTTCTGCTACATAGCCTGTTACCCCTAGGAGGCCCACTCTTGTTTCTACTTCATTGTTCTAGTCTAAGCAAGAACAACTAATGCTATCCCTGTAGCTGTTAAGGATGTGTAGAGTGGGGGATGACTCCGATTTCATAGTGACATGGCTACCTAAGGCCATTCTAGTCTGCGGGGCTCTGTACACTGAAGAATGTAAAGGTATGAATCAGCACAGAAGACTAAGACTAAAAATAGCACGCCAGCCTATGATGGAAATGCATTCAATATTTTGCTTCAGTTTTCCACCTCCTGGAAAACTACAGAAAAAAGAAATCACATCTATATATTCAATTATATTCAGAACGGGTATGTAATCTGGACTCCATAAACTTTCAAACTTGAGGAAGACATAGACTTGAAATTGTGCTATAATTTAAAAAGGCATTTTAATATTTATTTTTATATACCTTAAATATCAATACCCCCTGAATCCATAAGCACTTACGTATTGAGACTTCCACAGATACTGCTGCCAGTCCGTGCAGTGAAAACTTTGCTAAGCATGAGCTGGGGAGGAGAGCTATGGAAGAACACAGAATGACGACAGGAAGAGATTAAAACTAAAATACATGACTTTTGGTTTATTGTAAGTAAAAAAATGTAAGTTACAGAGATTTCATGACGTCATCACAATGGCTAAGAAAAAATACTAAAACTATGTACATGATAAGCTTAGATCTGACATGCTCCATCTGAGTAAAGAACTAAGAAATTATTTCATCTTCAAAAACCTGACCATCTAAAATGAGTATAACGTAAGAAGAACTGAACGCCCTTACCGGATCTGATGAATTTTTAAGGTGGATCCTTTGTAGCTCATTGCTACTGAGCCAAACATCATCTCTCCAAGCATATTGGCATCAGAAGAACACCGAGAACCCTGAAAAAATTTTAAAAACAAAAATGAAATTAAATAATTGAAAGCCTTACAATGATTTAAAATATCGATCCTTTGCAATTTTAACTGTACTTTATACAAACTGTTCTGTAATTTGTTCTTCATCATGTCATTTCTTAAATTAAGCTCAACTGTATCATTAAATAGGAATTTTACTCATTTTAAAGGTGCGTGGGTATTCTTAGGTATAGTAAAATGTACAATCCTAACAGTGGGAAGACTAAGGCAGGAATATCTCAAGTTTGAATTCAAGTTGGATACTTGGGGAGAGTCTGACTCATTTAAGGGAGGGAGGGAGGAAGAGTAGGAAGGAGGGAGGGAAGGAAGGAGTTGCACAGAATTTGATTACATAAAAAATCCATACTTCAGAGCTGGAGAGAAGACTTAGTAGTTAATACTACTTGCTGCTCTTATAGAAAACCTGGCTTGGTCTCCAGCATCCACATGGAAATTCCCAACAACCTGTAACTTCAGTTTCAGGAAACCTGACCTTCCTTGTAGGCATGTGTGTAGGGCTCATACATAAATCTTGGCAAAACACTCATACACATAAAATAAAAATAAATAAATCTCTTAAAAAGTACCATACTTCATCAGGTCAGACCAGTTACTGAGGGGCATTTAGTTCACCAGTAGGATTTTGATAATAAAATAATTAAAACTTCAAGTAAACATTTTGTACAGTTACTCATGTACAAAAGTGAATGTGCACACTGCATGTGAGTGGAGGTCAGAGGACGTCTTGCACAAGTTGGTCCTTTCCTGTGGAAAGGTCCTTTCCATCATATGGGTCCTAGAGATTGAATTTAGGCTGTGAAGCTTGGTGACCAGTTCCCTTATCTTTTATTTATGTATTTATTTATGTATTTATTTATTTATATGTGTGTATGTATGTATATGTATATCACAAAATATATGCACAATCTATCAACAATCCATCATAAACTTATATACCATATATAACATTTCTCCAGTAGGTAACAAGGGTAGAACAGACAGTTTAATTTTTACTACTTCCATTGTGACAAAGAATCAAACACAAATGCAGCAATTTAGAACTATCATGGATTGAAAACAAAGGATTACTTATAATCTATAGATATACTTGTTTATAAACACAGAAAAACATTCTAAAATATTTTTAAAAGATCACAAATAGCAAAATTACCCTTGAAAGAAAACAATAAAACTGAAGCTATCATACACCCACATTTCAAAATATAATATAAATCTATAGTAATCAAAACAGTACAGTACCAACAGAAAGACAAAACAAATCAATGGAATGGGACCAGAGACCCAGAAATATATCCACACCAACACAGCAAGATGGGTACTAAGGAAAGACTCTTGAAGAAATGCTGCTGGGAAGGCTGGATATTCCTAACCATCACTAACTACAAATACAAAGTACTCTCTACTTAATTTAAAAAAAAAATAGCTGGTAGTATATGCCTTTAATCCCAGCACTCAAGAGGTAAGGGTGGACCATCTCAATATAGCGAGTACCAGGCTAGCCAAGGCTATATAGTGAGAACCTGTCTTAAAAATATTATTTATTATTTATGTCTGGCTGTTTGTAGATACATCATGCTAATAGCACAAATGTAGAGGTCATAGGACAACATTTGGGACTCAATTGTCTCCTTCTACTATGTGGGTCCTGGGAAAAGAACTCAGGTTAAACAGCAAGTACCTGTACTTGCTAAGCCATGTTATCAGCCCTCTCTACTGAGTTTTTGAAGCCCAGTGTGTTGTAAGACATCAATGTGCCCAACTGAAAGGAGTGTTATTTCATACTTCATACTCTAACTGATGTAAGATGGCCTAAGGATAGCAATTTTGGAGTAGCAATTTCAGAACTACAGACTCACATATACTTTAAGGAACTAGTCAATGAAATTCAAATGCAAATCATTAGAAATGGACTGTTATTTTCTGGGCAACAGACCACATTATATCAAAGTTGAAAGATAAATGAATCCTGGACTTTTTCTGAGGTCATACATATTCAAGCCAATAAATCTCATGCATCACATGACTCCAGACTATTTATGTAAGGAAAATAATTCATAGTCTGTGACTAATCCTCATTTATAGTTGGAGACATTTAGGTTATCTTTCTCAGGGATTATTTTATTAAATGATTGAATCAATTAAGCACTCTATGGAAGTAATCTAATAAAATCGTGTAATTTGATATTAAAATTCATTGTATGCCCAACAGTGTCAACTAACCTGGACCCCTGAGAGCTCTCAAACACAGAGCCACCAACCAAAGAGCAAGCAAAGGCCAGGCAAAGGCTCCAGCACATTCTGCAGCAGAGGGCTGCCTTTCCTGCCTCAGCGGGAGAGGATGTGCCTAATCCTTCAGAGACTTGATGTGACAAGGTAGGTGGATACCCAGGAATGTGTCCATCTTCTCGGAGGCAAAGGTGGGGGGGATGGGAGGAGGGACCCTGTAATGGGGGGACCAGGAGGGATAGCAGCATTTGGGTTGTAAATAAATAAATAAATAAATAAATAAATAAATAAATAAATAAATTTATTTTAAAAATCATTGTCTGCTATAACAAATAGCAAATGGTTAATGTGAATATCAGGCACTGTTACAGATTTTCATGTGAAACAATTCACAATAAGGCCACAGAATTAACAAAGTGCTGCTGTCACTGCTACCTTTTAAATGCTTTCTTTTAAGGGTCTACTCACTTCAGGTACTCACTCCTGGAAAATCAAAGATAATATTCAAAATCCTAGAAATTATATTTTATCTAATGTATCAAGAATAACTGAATGCTTTTGTATTTTAAGAACCTATACTTTGTGGGACTCAGATAAAAATGAGATTATAATCAATCACTACCTTTTGAATCTACAATCTTGGTACAACATAACAAATGAGAAGATGTCTCATAATTTTCTGTTATACAGGAGCTATATGGCATATTACTATTGGCAGGCACTTGTAACGGTATTATGTCTAAGATGAAGGAAAAACAAGAAGGCAGAGTGGAACTGAAAATTACCTCCTTTTTTTTAAATTTTGTTTTTCTTAGATATTTTATTATGCATTTACATTTCAAATGTTATCCCCTTTTCCCTCTCTTCCCACACCTTGCCCCCTCCCCCTGCTTCTATGAGGATAATCCCACACCTGACCCACTCCAAACTCAATGCTCTGGTATTACCCTACATTGGGGAAACGAGCTTTCACAGGACCAAGGGCTTTTCCTCCTATTGATGCTGGACAATACCATCCTCTGCTACATATGTGGCTGGAGTCATGGGTTACTCATTGGTTGGTGGTGGTTTAGACCCTGGGAGCTCTGGAGGTCTAATTGGTTGATATTATTGTTCTTCCTATGGTGTTGCAAACCCCTTCAGCTCCTTCAGTCTTTTCTCTAACTCCTCTCTATTGGAGTCCCCTTGTTCAGTCCAATGGTTAGTTGCAACCATCCTCATCTGTACCAGTAGGGCTCTAGTGGAGCCTCTCAGGAGACAAGCACTCTCCTGTGAGGAAGCACTTCTTGGCATCAGCAAGAGTGACTAGGTTTGGTGGCTGCATATGGGATGGATCCCCAGATGGCGCAGTCTCTGGATAACCTTTTCTTCAGTCCCTGCTCCACTCTTTGTTCCTATATTTCTTCCTGTATTTTATTCTCCCTTCAAAGAAGGAATGAAGCATCCACATTTTGGTCTTCCTTCTTCTTGGGCTTCACATGATCTGTGAATTTTTTCTTAAATATTCCAAGTTTTTGAGCTAATGTCCATTTATTAGTGAGTGCATACCATGTGTGTTCTTTTGTGACTGGGTTGTCTCAGTCAGGATGATATTTTCTAGTTCCATCCATTTGCCTATGAATTTCATGAAGTCATTGCTTTTAATAGCTGAGTAGTACTCCATTATGTAGATGTACCACATTTTCTGTATCCATTCTTCTGTTGGGAGGACATCTGGGTTCCTTCCAGCTTCTGGCTATTATAAAAAGGCTGCTATGAACATAGTGGAGCATGTGTCCTTGTTACATGTTGGAGCATCTTTTGGGTGTATGCCCAGGAGTGGTATACATGGCAGTACTATGTCCAATTTTCTGAGGAACCAACAGACTGATTTCCAGGATGGTTGTACCAGCTTGCAATCCCAACAGTAAAAGGGGTGTTTCTATTACTCCACATCCTCGCCATCATCTGCTGTCACCTGAGTTTTTGATTTTAGGCATTTTGACTGGTGTGAGGTGGTATCTCAGATTTGTTTTGATTTGCATTTCCCTGATGACTATGGATGTTGAACATTGCTTTAGGTGTGCCTCAGCCATTCGATATTCTTCAGCTGAGAATTCTTATTTGGCTCTGTACTCTGTTTTTAATAGGATTCTTTGATTCTCTGGAGTCTAACTTCTTGAGTTCTTTGTATATATTAGATATTAGCCCTGTATCAGATGGAGGATTGGTAAAGACCATTCCCATTCCGTTGGTTGCTGTTTTATCCTACTGACAGTGTCCTTTGCCTTACAGAAGGTTTGCAATTTTAGAAGATCCCATTTGTCAACTCTTGATCTTAGAGTATAAGCCATTGCTGTTCTGTTCAGGAAATTTTCCCCTATGCCCATGTGTTCAAGGCTCCTCCTCACACTGTCTTCTATTAGTTTTAGTGTATCTGGTTTTTTGTGAAGGTCTGGACTTGAGCTTTGTACAAGGAGATAAGAATGGGTCAATTTGCATTCTTCTACATGCTGACCTCCTGTTCAACCAATACCATTTGTTGAAAATATTTTTTCCCATTGGATGGTTTTAACTCCTTTCTCAAAGATAAAGTGGGGGTTGGGGATTTAGCTCAGTGGTAGAGCACTTGCCTAGGAAGCGCAAGGCCCTGGGTTCGGTCCCCAGCTCCGAAAAAAAGAACCAAAAAAAAAAAAAAAAAAAAAAGATAAAGTGACCATAGGTGTGTGGGTTCATTGATCTACCTGCCTGTCTCTGTACCAATGCCATAGAGTTGGGTTTTTTTTTAAACACTATTGCTCTGTAATACAGCTTGTGGTCAGTGATGGTGATTCCCCTAAAAGTTCTCTTATTGTTGAAAATAGTTTTCGCTATCCTGGGTTTTTTGCTTTTCCAAATAAATTTTCAAATTGCTCTTTCTAATTCTATGAAGAATTCAGTTGGAATTTTTGATGGAGATTGCATTGAATCTATTCTGCAGATTGCTTGTGGCAAAATGGTCATTTTTACAATATTAATCCTGCCAATCCATGAGCATGGGAAATCTTTCCATCTTCTGAAATCTTTAATTTCTTTCTTCAGAAACCTGAAGTTCTTGCCATACAGATCTTTCACTCGCTTGGTTAGAGTCACACCGAGGTATTTTCTTTATTTGTGACTATTGTGAAGAGTGTCCTTTCCCTCATTTCTTTCTCAGCCTGTTTATCCTTTGAGTAGAGGAAGGCTACTGATTTGTTTGAGTTAACTTTATATCCAGCCACCTTGATGAAGTTGTTTATCAGGTTTAGGAGTTCTATGGTGAAATTTTTGGAGTCATTTAAGTATACTATCATGTCATCTGCAAATAGGGATATTTTGACTTCTTCCTTTCCAATTTGTATCTCTTTGACCTCCTTTTTGTTGTCTGATTGCTCTGGCTGTATCTCTTTGACCTCCTTTTTGTTGTCTGATTGCTCTGGCTAGGACATCAAGTAGTCCTTGAATACTACGGACAGCCTTGTCTAGTCTCTGATTTTAGTGGGACTGCTTCAACTTTTTCTCCATTTAGTTTAATGTTGGCTATTGGTTTGCTGTATATTGCTTATACTATGTTTAGGTATGGGCCTTGAATTTCAGATCTTTCCCAGGTCCATACCTAAACATAGTATAAGCAATGCATCATGAAGAGGTGCTGAATTTTTGTCAAATGCTTTCTCAGCATCTAATAAAATGATCGTGTGGTTTTGTTTTCCTTGAGTTTGTTTATATAGTGGATTATGTTGGTGGATTTCTGTAAATTGAACCATCCTTGCATCCCTGGGATGAAGCCTACTTGATCGTGGTAAATGATTGTTTTGATATGTTCTTTAATTTGGTTTTCGAGAATTTTATTGAGTATTTTTGCATTGATATCCATTAGGGAAACTGGTCTGAAGTTCTCTTTCTTTGTAGGGTCTTTGGGTGGTTTAGGTATAAGTGTAATTGTGGCTTCAAAGAATGAATTGGGTAGTGTTTCTTCTGTTTTTATTTTGTAGAAGAGTTTGAAGCATATTGGTATTAAGTCTTCTTTGAAGGTCTGATAGAATTCTGCACTAAACCCATACAGTCCTGGGCTTTTTTTGGTTGGAAGACTTTCAATGACTGCTTCTATTTCTTTAGGAGTTATGGAACTGTTTAGATGGTTTATCTGATTGTGATTTAACTTTGGTACCTGGTATCTGTCTAGAAAGTTGTCCATTTCCTCCAGATTGTCCAGTTTTGTTGATTATTGGCTATTGTAGTAGGAACTGATGGTTTTTTTAATTTCCTCAATTTCTGTTATGTCTCCGTTTTCATTTCTGATTTTGTTAATATGGATACTGTCTCTGTGCCTTCTAATAAGTCTGGCTAAAGGTTTATCTATCTTGTTGATTTTCTCAAAGAACCAGCTCCTGGTTTTATTGATTCTTAGTATAGTTCTTGTTGTTTCTACTTGGTTGATTTTAGCTCTGAGTTTGATTATTTCCTGCCATCTACTCCTCTTAGGTGCATTTATTTCTTTTTGTTCTAGAGCTTTAAAGTGTGCTGTCAAGCTGTTAGTGTATGTTCTCTCGATTTCTTTTAGGAAGCACTCAGAACTATGAGTTTTTCTCTTAGCACTGCTTTCATTGTAGCCCATAAATTTGGGTACGTTGTGCCTTCATTTTCATTAAAATCTAAAAAGTCTTTAATTTCTTTATTTCTTCCTTCACCAAGTTGTCATTGAGTAGACTATTGTTCAACCCCATGTATATGTGGGCTTTGTGTCATTTTTTTCTGTTGTTATTGAAGACCAGCCTGGCATTTGTGTTCTCTTAGAGCCTTTATGACATCTGCCCAGGATCTTCTTGCTTTCATAGTCTGTTGAGAAGTCTGGTGTCATTTTGATAGGTCTGCCTTTATATATTACTTAACCTTTTTTCCTTACTGCTTTTAATATTCTTTCTTGTTTTGTGTATTTGGTGTTTTGACTATTATGTAACAGGAGGAATTTTTTTCTGGTCCAATCTGTTTAGAGTTCTATAGGCTTCTTGTATGTTCATGGGCATCTCTTATTTAAGATATTTACTGGCCCTTTAAGTTGGGATTCTTCATTCTCTTCTATACCTATTATTCTTAGGTTTGGTCTTCTCATTGTGTCCTGGATTTCCTGGATGTTTTGGGTTAAGAGCTTTTTGCTTTTTGCATTTTCTTTGACTTCTGTGACAGTGTTTTCTATGGTTGCTCTTCAATCTCTTGTATTCTGTTGGTGATGCTTGTGTCTATGACTCCTGATCTCTTCCCTAGGTTTTCTATATCCAGGGTTGTCTCCCTTTGTGATTTCTTTATTGTTTCTATTTCCATGTTTAGATCCTGGATAGTTTTGTTCAATTCCTTCACCTGTTTGGTTGTGTTTTCCTGTAACTCTTAAAGGGAATTTTGTGTTTCCTCTTTAAAGGCTTCTACTTGTTTACCTGTGTTCTCCTGTATTTCTTTCAGAGAGTTATTTATGTCCTTCTTAAAGTCCTCTATCATCATCATGAGATGTGATTTTAAATCCAAATCTTGCTTTTCCGGTGTGCTGGGTAGCCAGTACTTGCTGTGTTGGGAGAACTGGGCTCTGATGATGCCAAGTAGTTTTGGTTTCTGTTGCTTAGGTTCTTGTGCTTGGCTCTTGCCATCTGGTTATTTCTGATGTTAGTTCATCATGCTGCCTCTGACTGGAGCTTGTTCCTCCTATGGCCTGGGAGCCTGGGAGCCTGTGACCTTTGGAGTGAGAGTGCTCCAGGCAGACCAGCTCTCTACTGGTAGGTTTTTGCGTTCAAGAGCTGTGGAACAGCCCAGCTCTGGACACAGATGGAGACCAGAAGGGTCCTGTCCCAGGCTGCCCTGATGCTCCCGAGCCTTGTGCACACTGGGCTGGTCTCTCTTTGGACAGTCGATGGAGAGAAAGTGGGGTACCACCTGTGGCTGTGGGCTTAGGAGGGAGAGTGCCCTTGGCAGACCAGCTCTCTGCAGGCATGTTTTGTGTCGGAGGGCTATGGTACAACCCCAGCTCTGGGTACCGAGAATTACCTCCTAACATGCAGATTTTATTTTACATTATGCCTTATTGATGGCATACAAAGTTAAATTTCTACCTAAAAGCAGCTATCTTTTATAAACACAATGACCAAGAGTCTATTTTAACACTACTAAATACAAGTCTGTTTGATTTGCATAACCTTGGGATGACATAAATTCACAGCAGCTGACATGAACTTAATATGAAACTGAATTGATCTTATTTCATGTAGTAAACTTATATATAAGTTCCAGTGTAGTTACTGATTCATTTAATCTTATATCCTAAAAAAATTTAAAATCCAGTTACTTGTGAAAAACAAAGATATGCATTTTAATCCATGTACTTACACTTTAATTAGTAGCCAAACTGTATTGGTATCTTAAGTTTATTATTTAATAATAAAAGGGTGCAAAAATAAATTATTCTGGGTACTCAATAAAATGAATTGATACAAAGATATCTGCTTCCAATACCAAGACCTCTATATTTTCTTATCTTTATTCTTAAATTCTTAAAACCTTTTTAGTAAATTTATCCATCTCTACAGCTGCAATGTAGGCCATAGGAAGGTACAGTCTAGTTGCTACTGTCACCTGATCCTTAGGAAAGTGGTGGAAATAACTTGTAAATGAAAAGCTGAGTGGTCTTACCTGGTATTTGGGACACTGGTCTTTTCCATCAGAAGATAAAGTGATAGAGCTATCCAAAGAGGAAGAACTGTCTCCCCCTGGCTTCAGCTGGCAGCACTTCCCAAAGACCTTGACTTGAGCATCATTACACAGCTTCTGAAAGGCACAGGATACTTCCATTTATAATCCAATACAGTCTATCAACATATATACACTTAGAAGTAATATTTAAAAAAATTGAAAAAACAAGGATGAGATCATTGAAAATAATGTAATTTTTATATTATTTTTCTCTATTTCCTCCAATACTATTTGGAGTGCATTTTTCTCACCAAATTATCAAGCCACAGGGACTTTCTGTATCTTATGGCCAAAATAATATTCATTAATTGCGATTTAGTAATCTATAAATGATTTTCAAGTTATTTACTTTCAAAACTTTATACTCATAAATTATTGTGAATGTCAAAGGACTTTTATTTAGGAGTTTTATCTATTCATTATCTTAGAAATTAAAGCTAAGGAAGTTTTAAATGTCTATTTCAATTAAGTATAACAATAACATGTTACAAGATAACAAACATCACGGTTATGAAAAAATTAACCACGTAATCTATGAGGAAGGAGAAATGTAAAGTAGACTTACATTTTTATTATAGGTACATATATCTGTTAATCTTTTGTGTATGGAGAAGACAGTTCTTGGGCTGAGCACAGGGGCATGTGTGTGGTAGGCACGTATTCTACCTCTGGGCTACTACAAACTGAGTCCCATGTCCAATCTTCTAAAATTAAATGTATTCATGTGAAGAACAGATAAAGAATACATTTTAAATTTAGATGATTGTGCTATCAAGTAGAGCTAGATGAAAGGCTCACTGTTTTTAAAAAGATGTTTATGTTTTGCTGGCATTTATGTTCATACACGATATGTGTGCCAGTGTCCACAAAGCAAGAAGGTGGTGTCAGATTCCCTGGAGCTGTAATTAAGGAGCCGCTGTATAGGTGTTAGGAACAAAACCTTAGTCCTCTGCAAAAGCAACAAGTACTTTCCACAATGGAATCATCTTTCTAGCCCCAAAACTCATTTCTTTGACTTGATTTCTTTTCCTCTCTTTTTCCATCCCCAGTGAACCCTGGAGATTTCATTGTTCACAACTACCAAAGTTACAGTCCACTTAGTGACCCCACTAAACAATACTTCTATGCTTTGTCAGTTTTAAGTATGTTCATTCTCCCATGTTAAGACCTCAGATTTTCAGAAGCAGCAATCAGAATAAAACTGCAAATTTCTGGAGTAAATATTTTATAGTTGCATTATCACCAAAGGCACTTTAAAACAAGGTACAGAAACGTCCACATCACCTGCAATCAAATGTTGCAAGTAAAAAAGAAAAGGGCTTTAGAGCTTTTGAGTAGACACAATGAGTTTGAATCCTATGTAAAAGTTGTTTGAGGTCCTTAAATCTTAGTTTTTTATCTGTGGAATGTGAAGAGAAACCATAATGATACTTGAGGTACTTCTAATTCTAACAGTCTAGAGAACTAACAAACTTACTGATGGTTGATATAACAAAAAGTTGAAGTCAAGACCTCATTAGATATTTTTACTTATATTATTATATATTTATATTATTTCATTTAAATGCTTGCTAATACCATTTAGTTTGGGTATCCTTGGCCATATCTTTTCTTCCTTTATTTGCCCATACATTACATCCTGACTGCAGTTTCCCCTACCTCCACTCTTCATAGCCCTACTCCTCAACTTCCCTCTTTCCCAATTCCACTTGTCCTCCATTTCCCTTCAGAAAAGAGCAGGCCTCCTATGGATGTCAACCTAAACTGTCCTTGGTTATATCTTAATAATCTTATTACTAACAGAATGTTGCCAGCAAAATACAAAAACAGCCAGGAGGTGGTGGCACACACCTTTAATGCCAGAACTTGGGAGGCAAAGGTAGGTTGGAGGCCAGTATGGATCACAGAGTGAGTTCCAAGACAGCCAAAACTACACAGAGAAACGCTGTCTTGAAAAACATAAACAGGGGTTGGGGATTTAGTTCAGTGGTAGAGCGCTTGCCTAGCAAGTGCAAGGCCCTGGGTTCGGTTCCCAGCTCCGGGAAAAAAAAAAAAGAGAGAAAAACATAAACAAAAAACCACTAGTCCTCATGTACATTTTCTTTAATATTCAGTATGAATGATAACTATTAAAATATCTCCATTTGTATATGAAAAACCTAAAGCATTGAGATATTAAATAATTTCTTCCAGAGTTGTAGCAGCTCCTAAGTATGTTATGTAATTACAAACGAAACTCAGGAGGCTTTACTTACCTCATCCTACAAAGCACCCTTTCATCAGTCAACCAAAGTACTTAAGTGCTATACTGTGTCTCAACCATCTCAAGCTGCCCCCACCAAAAGAGAAGTCCCAGGCTCACTTCTTCCTCTTCTTGTCCCTGTCCACAGACAAGTGATTTCTCTAAAAAGATCTGGTTCATTTTAATGAATAAAAGAACTCAGAAAAAAAAATCATTTAGATGCTAGACATGTTTACTATATTGGATTCTCATTGCCCTACATTCTCTGAATGGACAGGAGCTTGAAAGTATGTGTATGTGTACATGTGTACACAAGCATAGCTTTATAGACATTTGGTGTATTTATTTATGTTTGTGAGATATATATGTATATATGTATAACACACACACACACACACACACACACACACACACACACACACACACACACACACACCAGAAAAATGGATGGAGTTGGAAACAAATCATTCTGAGTAAGGTAACCCCAGAAAGACAAACATCATTTTTTTTCTCTCATGTGTGATGTGAGCTTTGAATCTTCATGTGGAATATCCACAAAGGCCAGGAACTTGCTAAGAGACCACAGGTAGGGGCTATCAAGGAAGGAGAGATAGGACACACTGGTATAAAGTGTTTAAAGTGAATAATGGAACAAAAGGGTTAAACCAGGGACAGGAAGTGGAGGGTAAGATAGAAGAGAGAGTATGGGGAGGGATAAGAAACACTAAAGGCCTTTCAAAAAAGACATGTGGAAACCTACTATTGTAGAATCTTCTTAACACACACACACACACACACACACACACACACTCACACTCACACACACACACACACACACACTCACACTTCCCCTCCCTCTCTCTCTCTCTCTCAAAATAGAAAAACGCTGAAACAAGGCAACAATGTCCTTAACTAGATACCAGAAGAAGCTTAAATAAAAAGCCCATTGCCAGGAATGGGTTTCTCCTTTTGGAGATGTTTCCAGTGAGGTTCCAGAGATCTCCAAACATTACTGTCTACTGCCACTGGTCTTGATTACCTTCTAGAACTTCACATAAGATCCTACTGCTGAAACTGAAGTAGACGTTTCTGGCTGCTTCATGTGATCCAAATTCAAATGTTTTGTTGAGGCAAGACCCGTGGGAGGACATTTGATGTTTGGAGAGAGTATAAATAGGACTCAATGGACAGTGATAGGGCACTTGCATAGCTAGCTGTGCAACTCTTCATTGGTCTTTCCTGGCATTCCATCTAGTCCTGGTCTCTCCTGCTGATTTGTGCCAATTTGGCAGAGGTCAGGCAGTTTCTGCTGGATCATGCTGCCATTGCTGATTCATGCTTCGTGACACTTTTAAACTGTTGGTATCCTGACACTACTGAACTGGACTGTTGGTGTCCTGACGAATGGAGATTGGAATCATCCCAAAGATCTACTTCTAAACAAGTCCACATCCCCTTGTCCTATTTACCACCTTTTCCCCATCCCTTTGGATGGTGGACTAGAAGGAGAGGGCATCAAAGCATTTCAGAACCTGTGTTAAAGTAGGTTTTGAAAAATCTAAGCCTATAGAAAAGAATGCATCCAATTTTATCATAGAACATGGTGATACCAAGCTGAAACAGACCTGAAAACTTCAATCCTATTACCTACCTTCCATAGTACTAAAACGTGCTAGGCAAGCTACTAGAGGAGAAAATTAATCATCATTTCCAAGCTAAGAACCCTATCAGCGACAAGAATGACTAGACTAGAAAGACATGTATGCTGGTACAATAGTGGAATCAACATCATGGGAGTAACCAACCACTTTATGGTTAGATTTAAGTCTTAATCCACAGGATAAAACCCATACCTAACATCATCACCAAGCCTAAAAACTATGGCTCAACAGGTCATAGACTCAAAACAGAACCAATAGAACCAATTACTATTATGCTGCTATATAAACTTACTCCTAATAATTTATTATTATATCAACAGATCAACATCTCTCAACCCTTACCTGAGAAACTTCTATTTGTAACAGATAGTGATTAACACAGTGATCTACGACTAACCAAGATGCAGACAGTAAGAGAATGTTTAGCTCTAAAGAAACATATATACTTCACTTCCTAAGGTTCAGAGATCATTGCAGTAAAGAAGTGTAAAAGAGTAAGGAACCAGAGGTACAGATGAATACAAGGAGACAGTATCTTCTAGACACAGACACAAAAGGACAGCTACACATATGATACACAGTGGTCAAAATAGCACAGACAAAACCTGTGCAAGCCCAAGCCAGAATAAATCCCAGAATAGAGAGGGGAGTTAGACACACAATTCCATCCCTAGCTGTAGAGTTACTGGCAATTGTTTGTTGCTGGCTGGGGGGGTGAGGGTGGGGGTTGGAATGGGACACAGCTTCCTCTAAGAGTGTAGCCCAGCCCCTAGCAAGTTGATCATGCCACAGTAGAAGATCACACATTTAAAAATATTTGGACAGCACAAACTGGTATTGAAGAATTGTTTTTAACTGACACAAAGTTGGGTATATAAGAAGGAATAATCTTGGAAGAATTGGGGAATGAGGTGTGAATATGATCAAAATATGTTGTATGAAAATCTCAAAGAACTAAAAAAGGGTGTTTGAACACAAGTCTTGCCTTGGTGGACAATGGTAACACAGGGTTTATTAAATGAAAATTTCAGTGGCAGGCATGGGCCACCACCCTGAGTTTTTGGTCAGAGAGGACCCAGAGGTCTTCTAAACAATACAAGCTATGGTCATTGCTCTTGGTTGCCAACAATACTTAGATGGTAAGACCCTATTACTAAAGATATAACACACTTTGGTTGCAAGACATAGAGAAATCAATTTAAAATTGACCTGAAAACTTCCTCCCTGATGGCTAGTTTTCATATTGCAGAAGGTGCTATGCAGTCTACTATGGAGGAAAGTGGTATTACTCAGCAGTGAACCCTGAATGCTACAATACTGACCTGCTGGGAATATGTACTCACTGGTACAAAAGTGATGTAAAGGTTATAGGGATAACAAATGCTTTCTGGTTAGATGTGAGGTCTGTTCCACAGAAGAGGATTCATGATTAGTACTATAAACTTGGTTTAAAGCCCATGCCCCAGTAACTCTGTCTCTAGCTGGGAACCTACTACTTTTGTTTTGCTAAATAAACATATTGTCAAACTACTTTTTAAAAAATTGTGCTTATGTCCACATAGTAGCGATGCTGTCAGCTTTATTCAGAAAAGTATCTTTTCAAGCCAGATGTTTGGTTCACACCTATAATCCCAGCACTCATGAGGCAAAGACAGGCAGATTCTAGAGCTTGAGGCCAGCATGGTCTACAGAGTGAGTTCTAAGACAGCCAGAGCTACACAGTGGGAGTGGAAGGGAGATAACAAAGGATCTTAAGGGGAGAAGGAGGTTGAATAGTAAGTGTGTAACACTGTAATAAGGCCAACATCAGAGACAGAAACCAAGGTACTTCATGGAAAGACCACTAAAAAGGAGAAACTAAGAGGAGACAGAGAGAACATTAAAAACAGACACCCAAGGATAGCTTAACAGGATAGCCTAACAGAAAAAGAGACATTAGTAGACACTGAGAAGTGATAAAGAACAGATACAGAGAAGGGCTGTGGAGTATGAATACCATGTCTCCCCCAAATTAATGTTACAATATGAATCCCTGAAGGGATGGTATTAGGAGTTATGGACTTTGGAATGTTCTTTGGTCGTAATGGCCAACAGCACCCATGTAGTTTTCAAAGACCTAATTTTCAAAGACCTACTTTTAATAAAGGTTCTTAAACGCTTTAATCTCCCTTCTAGCCCACCACCCACCAAAGGTAGTGAAAAGAAAGGTTATTAGAATACAGGGGAAGTGGACCTACTTAGAAATGGTTCTTTGGAACAAATCCCATCTCAAATCCCATCTGGGTTGTGAGGAAATCAGCAGTTCAGTTCACAGGTCAAGCTCCCACATCATCCTGCAGACTTTTCAAATGCTACTTCCTCCCATTTCAGCTTTATTTTCAGTAAGGCCCTCCTTAAAGGACTGTCACTCAGCCTGATGAAAACTTGGCTCTTTCCTGTTGGCAGCTTATTAAGTATTTGGTAAGCAGTACTTTACAGTTTATAGTTATGCGTATATTTATTTGTTCAGTATCTACCTGCCCTAGTAGGATGTCTAACTATGGAAACCAAGACGGCACAGAAAATCTCCAAGTGCTTACTTAGTATTTTATACACTCTTGAGTAACTTAATCTTTTCATCAGATTATGAAATGTAAGAAATAAACAATCTAAACAAAGTACAATCTCAAGGAGGTTGGAAATTCTTAATGTAGAAGGAATACTGGAAAACAGCAATCAAAAGAGATGAACACTTACTAAATGCTACTATAGAAGTTGTTAAAGACACTTGTAAAAAAGTCAATGAACCAAGAGACATAATATTAAGAATTTTTTTCAGAAGGCAAAAAATCTCAAATGAACCCAGTTCTTTAAAAACAAAACAAAACAAACAAACAAAAAATCCCACCAAAGTCAAAGTGATTGTTTTCAGTTGATTATTGGAATGCTGGTAGACAGTGCCCACCTAAGGAGGAGAGACCCATTCTAGGACCAGGGCATATAGTCTTTCTCTTACTGTATAATAGCAGTAGCCAACACTAGGCTCTTTTGGCCAACCAAGTAAATATCTAACTGCTACCAAACTAGTAACAATGTACAAAATACAGTGTTAGAGATTTGCAGAACAGATACAAGTTCTTAGCTCTGCGTTAGCGTAGGACAAAGTATGTTATCAGGACTATAGACTTAATTTGCCTTATCCCATCAGATAAGTCTTTCTCTTCTCCAGGTCTCACTTTCCCTGATTGCTCAAGAGAGGTCTAACCAGATTCTCTATAAGGCTCCCAGTAGTTCCCAGATCACAATGTTTAACAATACCATCATATAAGGCAGTGGTTTTTAACTTTCCTAATGCTGTGACCCTTTAATACAGTTCTTCATGTTGTGGTGACCTCCAATTATAAAATTATTACCACTGTTACTTCATACTTGTAATTTTGCTGTTATGAATCATAATGTAAATACCTGTGTTTTCTGAAGATATCAGACGACCCCTGTGGAAGAATGTTTGACCTCCAGAGGGGTTGTGACACACAGGTTAAGAATCACTGACGATATAAGGGAATAAACGTGAAACAAAAACAGTTTCTGGCTAGACTAATGACAAGTAATGCAAGTGTTGCTTTTAAAAAAACAACTCATGGAGTGGGCCTTAAATCAAATCTATCACTCCCTCAAGCTTTGTGCCGCCACTGCTCTAGCTTTCCTTGCAGACAGGGGTCAGTGTAGATCAAAGGGTTTGCAGCAGGGTTGGTGTTTACATTTCTCCTTTGGTAGCATTCAGAGTATCTTCCTGTATTGAAGATACTAGGCACATAAGGTGAAGGCTCTCTGTAGAACCAGCTCTACTCTCTGTGCTCAATGAGTTGTGTAGGTGTTATCTTCAGCAATGGAGCCTTGCCATTAAGTTTGTGGAGAGCAATCTACAGTTCTGACAACACCCTGAGTTGTTTGGGAGTTCCTGTGGGACCATTTTGGGCAACAATTCAAAGAGATATAACCTATTTCTAGTACTGGAATCTTCATTTGGTGACAAGAGATATCCAGTTAGAACCCTGTCTCCCCCATTATATATGTACATATTTAAGGAAGCTTCTACTATATTAAATTTTCATACTACCCATATCCAATACTGCTTGAGTGACCAAGAATGTGAGACTAGACAGCCCAGAGACCGAGAATAAAACCAAATACTAAACTGTTCTACTAAAAGAATGCAGTAATTTAAAATTTACTCCAAATGGCATTTTGCTCTATTCATAGATCCGTGCCTTGCTTAGCCATCATCAGAGACCTTCCTCCTGCAGCAAAAGGGAACGAACATAAACTGACAGCCAGACATTATACAAAGAGTAAGAGACTTTGGAACACTAAGCCACAAATGGATGTCCCCATCAAAGCTCTCCCCTCAGGGCTCAGGGAACCCTGTAGAAGAGGAGATGTAAAAATGTAAAAGGCCAGAGAGGATGGAGGACATGAAGAAAACAAAGCACTATAAATCAGCAGGGTCAACACCACATGAGGAAGCATATACAGGGCCTACATGGGCCTGCACCGAATGGGGTCCTAAAGCTGAAAGGAGAAGTAGACACATGCCCCCATCCCTAATCTAGAAACTATCTCCAATTGATAACCACTTGCCCATGAAAATCAGTGTTCTCTAAGGGATTCTCGCTAGGGAAAGAAAGAGCCCATCTTAAGGATAGGCTGAATGCCCAGCAGTGGATAAACAGCTAAGAGAAAATTACCTCAGAAGCACCTTTGGAGGTTCTGTCTCATAATGTCAGTTAGGGCTTAAAGTTTTTATTCTTTATTATATATGTATATGTATATTCTATAACCTCTCTTTTTTCCCTCTCTGACCTAAAGGTCCTTTGTGTGTGTTTCCAGTTCAATATTTTTATGAGAATCCTGAGTGTGAGATCAAGTGGATCTCCACATCTTTATCTGTTTCTTATGTCTTTCCTTGGGTTCGTTTCCTTCTGTCTGTATGTTATGACCTATTTCAATGTGTTAGTTTATATTATATATATATCATATTATAATTATCTCTTAGAAGATTGTTCTTTTATAATGAAGACAGAGGAGGGTGGACTAGTTGGGAAGGGACGTGGGGACAAACTGAAAGGAGTAGAGTAGAAGAAACCGAAATCAGGATACACGAGGAAAAAAAGTTTATTTTCAATAAAAGAGAAAAAAAAATCTCAAAATTAGGATTCTGAATTCTTAACAGGCCAAGGATGTTTTACACTAACAAAGTTACCTTACTGAAATTATACTGATTTCTCTTGAATTATTAAAATACCCAAGATTAAGTTTTAAACAAATGATCAATGATGCTCACCGATACTGATGTGTCCTCATTTTTTCTCTTAACACTGGAGTCAAACAATACATTTCTCCCTCGTCTTTCACAGTCTTGATATACAATCAGTCGAATCTGGCTTGGGTCAAATTCTGGCAAGGGCCAACTTGGGGGAAAAAAAAAAGGAACCATTTGAGTTACTTTAATAAATATTCCATATATATTCTTATAACCAAAATCTTATCTGACAGATTCAGAAGCTGTATTATTACAGAAGAATATACAACTGTTCTTTATATAAAATGCCACTATGTGGTAAAGGCTTTAAAAAGTTATGTAAGTATAATTTTTAGATTAAAAATAAAGATACAATTAAAAAATGATATAAGATAGTCATTTATATAAAAGGTTAACTTACTAAATATATACAAGCACACATTACTAATAAAAATATGTTAGTCTTGTAGAGAGGTGATATAAGGTTAAGACATTTTATTTTCTTCAACACAAAAGTACAAAAATAAAAACAGATTTGCTATAGGTCAAAACAGAGATGTTTTATAAGTAAAACAGGCACACAAAAAAACCTACTGCATTTTCATTTAAATAAATGTTAAAGCCTAGCAAGATTCAGCCTAAGAATATATACCTAATTTTTAAAATTACAGAAAAAGAAAGGAAAGTAAGCTGTAAGCAGTCCTCTAATCACTGCCCAGCCTGCTACTTACTCTCAATGTACTCAGTAAAGGAAGCAGAAGAAGTGAATGAGAAAGAGTGAAGGGAAGAGGAGGGTGACAGCCCTAAAGTTTGCAAAGTGCTCACCTAAAGAGCAAGGATACATCAAAGAACACCAGGAAGGGGCATTCCAGGCGGAGTAAGGCAGGAACTGCATCTCATCAAGACATTGCTGAAGTACAATTTTCACTCTACAACAAGTATTTGGACGAAAACATACTGCACTTGTTTTACGGACTGTTATTTGTACATTAAGCTGTCACAATTTAAAAGAATAATGTCGCTGTTGGAAACTAATGGAAGTCTGACCCTACATATCAAGCTCAAGCAGACATCTATCCTTAAGACAATACTGGCTTGCATAACACAGGAAGGTACTTATAAAACTATGACAGAACAGACCATCATAGGTTAAAAATCAAGAAGTGGTTTCATGGAACTGACAGAAATGCTTTAAGAAAGGAGTATAATCTCAGTAACTAAAAAGCATTCACCACTTTTGGAAACATCATTGGTGATCATGGTGAGGAAAGTTTCAAGGAGAAAGATTTCACAGGACTAAATGGGGGGGGGGGGAGTCAGCTGTCAAGAAAAAAAAGGCATTGAGAGCAAAGAGTGATGGGTATTTTGTTACTAAGAGGAAATATGTGAACATGTTTACACTCGGATGCAGTTTGAGGTGGAGAGGAAATTGCAGGCCTTTGAGGAAGTAGTGGAGTGAAAGTGTTTAAAGAATTAGCTCAAGAACTGGCTTCTCAGCCTCTGACTAGTATCAAGTTCAGAATAAAAATAACTTGCATTAGACTGGAGAGGAGGGTAAAAAGGAGCATGGCGTTTTCTGGGAAGAAATACTGATTAGTGACAGTAAGACTTTTGGGCAATGCTATGAGCCTATACCCAGTTGACAATTATTGAGAATATGATTGGCCACAAACTGTCCAGGAAATCTTTTTAGAAAGATCTCAGGGGGTTTGAATTTGAATCGGGGAGAGACAGGGTAAAGGATTTTGACAGACAAATGGGAGAAAAGGAAAAAGAGATACTGAAGATAGAACAGAAAACTGCAAGAATACAGCTGAAACAATGAATACAGCCTAAATGAGAAAATAGTGAGAATCTGAGCTAAGAGAAGAACGAAGGCATAATAGTCAAGGTGATAAGAAGACAGTGAGGATGGCGATCAGTACAGACCGTGCTTACAAAAGTCAAGGAAGATGAGGAAGGCAGCAGTGCACAGAGCCAATGTTGCATAGGGGCTAAACTTTATAAAGGCCGATTCAGCCATTTGGTGTGGTTGTTTCTCTTGCTAAAACAGTGTCAGTGGAGAGAGGGGATAGTCAAGTAACAACAAACAGGAAGGGCTAAGAAGGGCAGCAAGTATTTAAGATTCTAAGCAGACTCCTGTGAAAGATAATGATAGAGAACTATGAGTGAAATAACTTACCATTAGACTACATGGTTTGGAATTAAAAGGTAACCCATATAGTCAGGAAGAAACTGGGATTATCTTGAAACAAGACCTATGATTACCTAGGCAGCCAGAACAGGTAAGATTATGAGGCTTTTCACTTAAAAGACAAAGGTATGTAGATATGAAATGTGCAGGAGTGTATAAAGGGAAAACAAATATACTTAAGGTTTACATTTCTAACTTAAGAGAAAAAATAGAAAACTAACTTAAATGTAGTTAAAGAAACCGGCAAATCAATGGTCCAAAGTTAGAACAAAGCATTCTAAGCAGGAAAGTCCCTAATGAACTGTAAAATATATTTAATGAGGTCAAGGGAAATGACCTACAAAGGAAAATTACTACAGATAGATGTACAAGGTTGGAGAAACAAAACAATTATTTAAATGTGGTCATTTTTGTTTTATCTATAAAGTATGCATTTTCAGAAGCATATATGAGGAGAGTTGTCTGAACTAAGGTATAGACTTAAGATATAAGTGTTTAACAAAAAATTAAAAGTGAGAAAGTGAAAAAGCAAAGGTACAATTAGATTGAAGACCCAGCTGAGTCACAAGTTTGTGTCCAGCCTGGGCTACAAAATGAGACCCAATTTTTAAATGATAACAAAAGTGACAGCAAGTAAGGAGAGACCTGGACTTCACTATCTGAGGAACTGTGGCCAGATGACTCTGACTGAAGCAAAGGATGTGAAATGTCAGTGGTTTCCTTTGATTGCCCAGACACTGTTTCTGTAGTTCCCAATTCTCTTTACTGTAATGGAAGTTGGAGTAAACTTTGAAATCTATAAATACAGAATATTTACCCCCAAAAAGAAATTTACATCAAAGGGATGCCTGATGTGGTGTTTTGAATATGCTTGGCCCAGGGAGTAGTACTATTAGGAGGTATGGCCTTGTTGAAATAGGTGTTAGAGGAAGTGTGTCACTGTAGGTATGGGCTGTAAGGTCCTCAAAATAGTCAAGTCGGTATTCTCTTAATAGCCTTCAGATGAAGATGTAGAACTCTTAGCTCCTTCACCAGCATCATGTCTACCTACATATCACCATGCTTCTGCCTTGATGATAATGGACTAAACCTCTGAACCTGTAAGCCAGCCTCATTTAAATGTTGTCCTTATAAGAGTTGCCTTGGTCATGGTGTCTCTTCAGAGCAGTAAAACCCTAACCAAGACACATGATCAATTACACTTAAAACCTACTAGAACATAGTATAAAATAAAATAACATCCCCTCGGACAGAACATGAATCTGCTAGCCCCTGCATCTTGTTGGGAAAGCAAACTTCATAAAAAAGTTCTGATTTCTCCAGATTAGTTTCAGAAATCAAATACTTATCTAAGATGTATATACTTTAATGATCTGTATCTTTTTTTCATAGTCCTGTTCTTTTTTACTGTTGACAGGACTTTTTAAAGAGGAAGATTTTCAGCCCCAATTAGATCTCCTAAGTTCTTTAGTAAAGCAGCAGCCTGATTATCAGTTTAGAAGCTCTACCACACTCACTGAAACATTTTCACTGTCAGAGTCTACACTAGGCTGAACAAACAAAGTACATGACAATCCAATTCCTAGAACACAGGCATATCAAAAATGATGCCTACAGAGTGTTACTTTTGGCCAGGAGTTTTTTAAAAATTAGTCTTATAAAAAATAAAAAAAAAGCGATTACTGGAAAAAAAAGGTGGGTCTACATCTTTCTCAAATAGTAGCAATATATCACACAAAAGCTGACCAAACTTGCATTATTATCAGGAACTGTACAGCAAGCAAATAATCAGCAGGGCATAGTAAACCACTATAGACCACGAGATGCAGCATTTAAGATACTGAGACAAGTGGATTGCCCAGAGTTTGAGGCCAACCTGGGCTACATAGTGAGTTCTAGGCAGTCTAATACAGAATGATATTCTGTCTCAAAACAAACAAACAAACAAACAAACACCCATCAAACAAATGGACTATCTATCGTGTTTGCCTGGCTGCTTGCATGAAGCACTTTATAAGTCCAGTAAAGTAGCCTCAGCATAGTACTCTAGAGGTGAAAGACTGGAAACCAAAGGTCATTTTCCCTGGGTTCAAGGCCAACCTGGGATACAGAAGACCCAGATGATGATGTCAAACATGAAAACAAAGAAGCAAAATCATCAGAAGGAATATTTAAATTCATTCTGATTTTGTTAACAATAGAAATCCTTATCACATTAACACAAATGCCCAAATACTATAAAGAAAAATGGAAGAGATAGGAATATATATTCCTTAATTAAACCTTAATTAAAATCAGACAAATTCAGGCCCATATCAATAAAATTTAAAAAACAATATTTGGTATGTAAATAAACATAATATGTTAATATAAAATTTACATATAAATACATTCATATGTTACATACACAAACACATGACTTTCCAAATATCTGCAGTGTTTTTGTACAGATATAATGAGAAAGGAAAGCAATGAACAGCAGAAAATTAGTTAGGCACTCATATACCTTAAAATATTTGCAAAATACATATTTTAGATACACCTGTCTAAAACATTCTCAAGAATTCTTCAAGCTCAGAAAGGTAGCATGTGCCTGCATCTCAGCATTTAGGAAGCTGAAGCAGAGAGGATTAAGAATTTTTTAACAGAGCCTGCCCCACATGTGGCCCATACAAATACAGCCACCAAACTAGATAAGATGGATGAAGCAAAGAAGTGCAGGCTGACAGGAACCGGATGGAGATCTCTCCTGAGAGACACAGCCAGAATACAGCAAATACATAGGCGAATGCCAGCAGCAAACCACTGAACTGAGAACAGGACCCCCGTTGAAGGAATCAGAGAAAGGACTGGAAGAGCTTGAAGAGGCTTGAGACCCCATATGAACAACAATGCCAACCAACCAGAGCTTCCAGGGACTAAGCCACTACCCAAAGACTATACATGGACTGACCCTGGACTCTGACCTCATAGGTAGCAATGAATAGCCTAGTAAGAGCACCAGTGGAAGGGGAAGCCCTTGGTCCTGCCAAGACTGAACCCCCAGTGAACGTGATTGTTGGGGGGAGGGCGATAATGGGGGGAGGATGGGGAGGGGAACACCCATATAGAAGGGAAGGGGAAGGGGTTAGGGGGATGTTGGCCCGGAAACCAGGAAAGGGAATAACAATTGAAATGTAAATAAGAAATACCCAAGTTAATAAAGATGAAAAAAAATAAGAAAAAAAAAGAATTTTTAACAATGATTTAATTATTTTTGCATATAGTGGTCATTAAAGGATAACCTATTCAAAACATGTTTTTATACTCCAACATCCTTTGCCATTCATTTACTACAAGTAAATCCCTGCCTGCCATAAAGCAGAGGTTAGACTGCATATGGAGCATAGTGAGTAAATTGAATACCTTTCCAAATGCAGCCTCTGAACAATTCCATACAGCAAGTTACCAGTTAATGGTACATATTAAATAAGTCTATGTTAAAGCATGGACAACCAGAATTCCTAGATATATTTTCTTCCTAAGCAGGTATTTTATGCCCTTTAGGGGAATTTCTAGAGTGTGGATTTAACTTCTGTATAAAGTAGTACCTTAAATATACCATTAAAAAAAAAGTAAACTAGAAATCAGACTTGGCTTAATGAAGACATTAATTTATTACCATCTGCAAATAATTGTAAGAAAAACATTCTGCATAAAAAATCTAGATGACCTAGATTACCTTGCACATTGACATCTTTTTAACTACTGAGTTTGGCAAAATTAACTTCATTTGACATCACCAATTCTACAAAGTTGGGGAGGGGTAAGCACTTATGGAGTTGAGTTTCAAATCCTAAATACATTATTTAAGTCTGCCTTTCTGAAGAAATATCAATACTCTTGGTTACCAACTGCAAGTAAAATGGAAGCTTCACCAGCATAACTCTAATCCATTTAGTCCACTCGTTTCTCACACAATGAACAGCTTTTGTCTATCAGAAGAGCATATGGATCCCCTTTTTAAAACCTCTGATTCTAGCTGTAACTGGTCTCAGTAAGAAAAAACATTGCAGTGCTTCATAACCTGGCATGTCATCTTTGTGCAGGGCCACACTGATTTTTTTCTCTATATTTTTCCAATATTAGGATATTTACTCCCTAAATGAACATGAGAGGATTGAAGTTTGAGGCCAGACTGAGCTACATAGTAAATTCCAGGTTCACCAGGTCCATATAGTAAGGTCCAACAAATAAAAAAATAAATTCTTCAAAATAATCAAAATTATTACCAAAACTTCTCATAAAATAAACAATCTAAGAACAGCATTTAAATTTTATTCTCCATGCATTTTAAAGCAACAGAATCACCAAGTTTAGAACTAGATATAAGGGTAATTTATTTTTTAACACATTTAAAAAATAACATCTTAAATTCAGTTGTACATTACTGGCATCCTATTTCTCTTAGGTTATTCCACTTGCAAAATCCCTAAGAACCCCAGTTATGTACAACTTCCAAGCCAGGTTAATAATAGCAACAAACCATATTCAGCTAAAACGACAAAACTGTCAGCTGATATAACAAGAATGAATTTAACTCAAAAGCCTCTGTGTGCAGCAGTACTAAAGGTAAAATCCTAGCAACAGAACCATGGGGCAGGCACTTAAGGAGTTTCATGTCAATGACAAAAGCCATTTTTGCAAAAGGCTTCATCTATCCATTTCCGCAGTTATGGCAGGAACACCGCTTTTTGTTTCACTGAAGATTTCACAGAAGTAACTTGGTTCTCTTTCATCTCTCCTACCACAAGTTATGACAAGGAGAAGTCAATCCAAGCATTCTTAGAAATTAAGCCCTACCTGGCAGCTTGTGCAGACCAAGAACGCCTACAATATTCAGTGTTTTCTGTTAATTTTTGTGCAAGAGTGGAGGTAGTGGTTATTCATGAAATCAGAAAAATGAAAAACAGACAAAAGGTAAGTAAAAAAGGAGAGAAGAGAGGGGGATGAAAATGGGAGAAAGAGAGGGGGAGAGAAAAAGGAAAGAACAAGAAGGAGGAGAGGGAAGGAGAGGAAGAAAGGTAGAAGAGGGGAGGGGAGGGAAAAAGGAGAGGAAAAGAGGATGAGAGGTAGAAGATACCCACAGAGAACACTCCCTTCTTGCCTGGGTCCTCTAGCTAGGCCCCACTTCCTTAACTTTTCAATACCTACGAAATAATGTTGCCACCTGGGGATCACACCTCACAATAGTGCAATTTCACAGACAGTCTTGCATGCAGTGAGAGCTGCCCTGAGTACAGGGCTCAGGCAACCACAGCTACGACACAGTTCTTCAAAAGTTCAACACCTATAAGGAATTCATATTTACTTTATAAACAAAAAATGGAAAAAGTTCTTTTCAATTCTGTATGCCCATACACAAACTCTTAGAAGCTATGTATACTGCTGCCCAGCAAATGCAAACTACACCCTGCTAATCACTGCATTGCGATGACAACTCTAGCAGAAAGACTGACTTTATAGGGCTGCAGCTCAGTGGTACAGCCACTTGCCATTTATGAAAAATTAGCTCAGTCTGACTGCTCTTCCACAGGGAAATATGGAGAGGGAAAATGGAAGCAGGAAAGCAAGCAAGCAAACAAACAAATCTGAGTATTAAACTATAAACTTCAGGGAGTTGGGGATTTAGCTCAGTGGTAGAGCACTTGCCTAGTGAGCGCAAGGCCCTGGGTTCGGTCCCCAGCTCCGGAAAAAAACAAACAAACAAACAAAAAAAAAACTATAAACTTCAATAAAATCACCATGTTAAATTACCTGGCTAGTTCACAAAACAGACACTTTTAGCTTGGTTTACAAACATGGTTTTTCAGTTGGATTATTGCTTTAACATTTATCAGCATGTCCTTCTACAAACCAAAGGATATCTCTGTATGTGTCTGTACTAATAAGACAAATGTGAAACAGATGGCTTAATGTAACAGGCTATTTACCTACAATCTAAATAAGAGACAATATGCTAAGACCAAAAATGATTATCCGTACCTAACATGGCAGAAACATAAGAATGGGTTCTGGATCAGCAGAACTTGAATTTAAATCCTCTCTGCCACATACTGACTGACTGTGGTATTAGATGCAGCTACCTAGAAAATTATTTATGCTCATTAATATAAAAAATTACCATACTCATTAGATCCACAGTAAATCTGTTAATTTAACCAGAATGGAGGAATGCTAATTTATAACAAATGTAATATTTCAGTATCATACATTTCAGCACAATGTGTTTTCCTCATAATCTTATGTGCATTCTATTTTAAGAATTTATAAGTAGGAATTGGAGAGATGGTTCAAGGGCTAAAAGACTAGATCCCTAGCACCCACGGTGGCTCACACCCATCTGTGACTCCAGTCTTAGTGGATCTGGACACTCTCTCCTGGACTTCAATGGCACCAGGCATATGGTGCCCTGACATATACATACGTAGGCAAAACACCCCCATGTATAGAATAAAATAACCACATTAACAATACTTTTAATTTAAAAAAATTTAAATGTTTTTATCTGAGAAACAGTACGGGTTTACCAGGATACCAAAGAAAATAGTTTATAGGGAAACCAGTTAAGAATGTCATTCTCTAATGATTCCACAAAGAAAATGTTTGTCTAGCTAAGAGACAAGCTAGAGACATAGGATGAAGTAAGACTAATAATTTGGAATAGTTACCACAAAAGGTTAATTTTTAATGGAGAAATTAATTTTGTGATACTGGAAATTAATCTCAGAGATCCTTAAACATGGTAGACAAATGCCCTTCCACTAATCCATATATACCCTTAGCTCAACACTGATTCTTAATGGTAGTTTGGAAATTTAAGCTTGTAAAAAGAAAAGTAAATTCAAATGATCCGCTCTCTATCTTTTTCCCTTCCTTCTCTCGGATCCTCCCCCACTTTTCTCAGTACCACTGGCATCTAAATCTATGTTAACTACTTCTGAATCAACAAAAAATTTGCCTTAAAAGATTTTCTGCTGCCTTCACAGGTAATTAAAATAGATTTTAGCTTTACAAACATGGTTTTTCTGTAAGGTTATGTGATTTAAAAAAAAAAAAAGGTATTCTCAGCCACTGTGATTCACAGACCTTTCATCCCAGCTCTGGAGACAGGTCAGCCAAGGTTACCTGGAACTACAAGAGACCATGCCTAAAAAAACAGAAAGGTATCTTCTTTTTTCAGGTATGTCATTTCTGTTTTTCTTCCAGATTAGCTTTTTTCCCTTCCATTCCCTCATTTTCCTTCTCTATATCACAATTTCATATTAATTACTTCAAATTCAAATGCATGTTACTAAACTGTAAAGTATAATAACTGTAAGTCATTTCTTCAAATGTAACAATGAAATGTACTCTGCTCTAAGAAATGGATTTTCCTTCTTTATGTAATCCAGTTTGGTCCTAGTTGTAATTTTTGTGTTGGGATGATGCTTTTTTCCTATTCATGAGTTGTTTATATTTGGGTAAAAATTGTTAAAACACTTAAGAAAATATTTTCGTGTAAAAATGAGCAAAACCCTTTTTTAGACATTAGTTTTTAAAATAGATCTACCACTCCTTTATATTATTAAAAACCAGTTAAAGAGTCTTTCATTTTTCATAAAGACAACATGCTAGCTGTGGTGTCTCCTTGGTGCTAACCACCAAGCAAGTCCTAGGAATGAGACTTTGAAGAGCAGACTAACTTGAAAACCATACATCTCAGCTATACATTTTATATTTTTCTGTTATACTTTGTTAAAAAAAATTTTTTTGAAACTCACATGGCTTTTTGTTACTACAAAAGAGTACTTGATTCACACCACAAGGGTTATTCCCTCCCTGTATGAAAGATAGTGCCCCAACACTTCGTTCTTCATGCTAAGTAAAGCAGGTGCTGAACACCAAGACAAGAAGTAGCATACAACTGAATTGTCAATAGGACTTTAACCACTTGCAAACTTCTTTGAGACCTAGAATATTTAGTATACATCAGAAATGTTTTAAGGTATAACCATCAAAATTGAGCATTCCCCTAAGGGAAGCACTTTTCTTGAGGAAGGAATCTAGAAGGCCAAATATGTGCTAGTAATAAACATTTTCCCATGCTCTCATTAACTGAGCATCACAAACTATCTTTAAGTCATAGTTTAATATCACATATATTATCAGAACAAGATCATTTCCATGTGGGATCTATGATTTCTATATTAAAGAATTATAATGGATTCAACCTATGTGAACTATCAGTTTCTCAGAAGCCCAAGTTAAAACAAACAAATAAAAAGCAAGAAAGATTCTAATGCACAGCTAAGCTGCAGTAAAACATTAGTGTTTCTCGTTCCAAACCACTATAAATAAGATAGGAGACAGCAGACAAGTCGACGTAAGACCAACTGGTACCAGAAGACAACGAGGCTGTTTTCCTGCAAACAGTTATTTGATTGTTCATGCTATGCCTTCAGAAAGCTAAACAATCTTTCCTCTGAAATTTTAAGTTAAAATGTGAAGACATGACCAGGTATTCAACCGAAGAATTTAGCTGAAAGAAAATATAAACTATCAAAGGATCTCATCCATATATAACAAAATAGTGAGGGTAAGAGACAATTAATTAAAAAATATCCAACCTAATTAGTTAATCATAACAATTTCATGCTGGACTTGCAAAATGACCAAGGATAATTAATATTATCGCTACGTATTTCTGCTTTTTAGTTAAATTTGAATTTTTATGCATGTTGAAGTTTGGTTAGTTGCTATGTATTATAATGCGGACCCCCAAGACCTGGTTGCCCTAGAGATGAGAGAAGAATCCACATGTAGACCCAAGTGACCTTTTGTGACCTTGCCCTCAGTTATTTCTGATTGGTAAATAAAGATGCCTACAGCTGGGAAGAATTGAGATAGATGAGACTTGGTGTTCCTGGACTTGGCATCGGAGAAGACCATGAAGGGAGAGAGAAGATAAGAGGAGAAAGACACCACGGGTTAGGAATCCAGAAAACACGGCCCTGACAGATAGCCAATTGGAGTTAAGAGCAGCCTAGATAAAACATAGTAAGTACTAACTCAGGGTTATCCATAGGGAAGTAGATTCTAATAGCATAGAGGGTAGGTATCTGCCCAACTCTAGTACTGATTAAGGCTTAGTGTAAATAATAAAAGTTGTGTGTCTTTTATCCGGGAACTGAATGATCAAAGGCAGGGTAGAAGCCCCGGTTTGGGATTAAAAATTTCTACAACATATTTTTATTTTACTGTATATATTTTTTAAATTAATGTGAAAAACTGAATTCAGTAAATATTCAAATATAAAATATCTAACTTATTTGTAGGACATTATCACCAATCCGAAAATGTAACCTCTGAGACACCTGCTACAATACTTAAGGAAACTCAAGCTCCACACTAGACAAAATACTATCCAAAATTGTCTGTTGCTATGAAGCCAAAGGCGAGGCCAGCAGTTACAACAGCTTGAGGTAGGCAAGAGATCTATTTAAAAGATGGGTGGTGCCATCAGAGATTTATTTATGGCACTGGAATTGTTCAACATCACTGGTGATAGTAACTATGCATCTGGCCGTGTGCAACATTCATACAACTCTAGTCAAAGTATGTACATGCATGTTCACAGCAGCACTAGTCATAAAAAACAGAAGGTAGAAAGTCTTTCCAATATTCACCAGTGACTGGGTATACACAGACTTACACAGAACATAACAGAACATTCAACTACAGAAGGAAAGCACTGATGCATGCTACAACATGGATGAACACTAAAGTCACTCAAAGGAAAGTCAAGACATAGAAGGTCACAAGATTCCATGTTTATGTAATATCCAAAATGGGTAAGTCCAGAGAATGGAGACTGGTAGTTGCCAGGGTGCTTTGAGGGGAAGAAAAGGAGAAACCCCTGAATGTACTTGGAGTTTTACTTTGCGCTATCAGAAATGTTTTGTAGCCAGATAAGTGGCCAGTTACCTAACACTGTGAATGTACCAAATGCCACTGAACTGTTTAGTTTATAGCAGTTAACTCAGGAGATAGAGGCAGGGGACTTTCTTCCACAGTTTTGGGACTAGTCTGAACTAGACACTGAATTTCAGGTAAGCCATGACTATACAGCCTGAACTGGTCTCAAATAATAACAATAACAACAATAATAATGTAGCAAGATCTGATACAGTCATGTACATGTTACTAAAGTGGCACCTCAAAACCACCTTGGAGACGTACAAATCAAATCAGTCACATGCCAAAAGACTACCCTAGAAGACTGAGATGAATGAAGATAAGATAATACAAAGGACTTGTAAAGAGGGCCACTGTGACTTACTCCAGGAAGAAAATCACTATGTACCATTAGATACTAGGTTCCTTGGGGTTGAAGATCTTGTTTTGGACCCTCTGAAGCAGGTGAATTTGAAACTTTTTAGGTTAAGTTCACAGCTAAGGTTAAGTGACAAAGCAAGCAATCTTATTACTAAACATCTTATATACAGAACATTGTGCTTTAACTAGAAGAGCAAACATCTCTCAATTTCTCCATTTTAAAATTGTGCATAATCACTACCTAATGATAACATGACAATTTTATTCATTATTCCCTCTGTAAAGCCCCAGAAAACTGCCTCTAAACTATAATGTATCAATATAAGAAATACATGTATTTAAAAGGCCTAAGAAATTATTAAAAGATAACATCTTTCTAAGAAATCATGCTGGATGAACAGGAAGAATTAAATTTTATATATGAAGTGTAAAAAAGATTGAGTTATTTTTTCATGACTAGTAAGAGGAAGGTAAAAGAAACATACACAAAAAATACATAAAATTTTATTGCGTGAAATTTTAGAATAGGTAAAATTAATCTACAGTGACTGAGATTATTAACTACAAAGGAGTAAGGGGGGCTTTGGAGGTAAATTAAACCTGTCATGACAGCAGTGGTTGTTACACATTTTTTAAAATGCATATCTGTGTGCTTGTTCACATGTATGTGGGGTTGTGCTTCCTGGTGTGCATGAACACATGTGTGATGTGTACGTGTGGAGGCCAAAGGACAACCTGTGTCATCCTCCAGAAGGAATACTGTTTACCTTCTTTGAGACAGATCTCTCACTGGCCTAGAGAACATCATCCAGCCAGGGATCCATACATCCACCCATCCTGGCTTTCCTAGCATTAGGAATCCAAGTGCACCACAGTTCCAAACATTTTCACACATCTGCTGAAGAACAAACTCAATCCTCATGTTTGTAAGGCAAGCTATTTACTGACAGCCATCTCTGAAGCCCCAATGTATATATTTTAAAATATATTTGGGAAATTGTTTCAAATTAAGTAAAAATAGGATGGAGATATAGACGCAAAACTGATTATAATGTAGAATTCTCAAAAAAAAAAAATATCACTTTCCACATTTGGCAAATAAAGTGCCAGGGTAGATTAGAGGGTAAGATAGAGAGAAGAAAAGTGGCCAGTCCCTTTAAAGGCTTCCCTGGGGGAGAATGGACTAAAGCAAGAGTAGCTGGCTTGAGGGGTTGGGGATTTAGCTCAGTGGTAGAGTGCTTGCCTAGCAAGTGCAAGGCCCTGGGTTCGGTCCCCAGCTCCGGAAAAAAAAAAAAAAAAAAAAAAGAGTAGCTGGCTTGAGTAACTTCAGCAGTCTCCAGAGTATGACTGAAGATCCTAAATTGTGTGATCCCTGGCTCTGGAATAATTACAGCAGGATACAGGCAGAATAAAAGGAGGAGTTGGGGAGTAAGGTTCAACTAATTTGCATATTTGGAGGGGGAAGTTGTTATTATTTAGTTTTTCCTTTACCACTGAAGTTTACCATCAGTCTTTCAGCCTATTTATAAGATACAATGACTCCCAGAGACCTACTGTAGTATAAAAGTAAAACAAAACCAAAATAAGGTGGCAGTCATAAAAACAAGAAGCCCAATTTCTATCCCGTAAGGGAAAAGTATGTAAGTTCAAAGGATCTCCTGGCCAATTTATCAGAAAAGAAGAAAATACTTAATACCCCAAGTCATTAGAGCCATTTAGCTGGTTTCTAAGACTCTAGAGACAACGACTCTCCCTCCCTTTCTGAAAGAACTACTCTACAACCTAGAAACCACATTATATGTGTTCTTGTCAATATTCTTCACATATATTTCCTGATCACTGAATGAGTTTCTTTACTACAATACACACAAGAGAGTGTGTATTGAAATAAACTAGCCAGAGCATGACAAAAGACAGAACCAGAAGGAGAAAGGGATGAAGAGAAAAGAAACTAATATCAAGTTTCCTTCCAACTTAAGGTCTATTGTAGGCTCTGTTGTCCTCTAAGGCGACTTCCTTCACAAAGGTTTAGGGATTGGACTGTTTCCAGAGGTGGTGGTATGACGAACTCACACTACTCTTCCTATCTTAGGTCTTGACACAAAACAAGTGAATGATATTTACACTCACAATGGTACTGTGACAGTATCCCAGAGTTGGGAAATATATAGAAACATATATGAAAATCCTACAAGAAATAAACAGTTGTTTGAAACATCTGGCCAATAGGATATGAGCTTTTTCTACTTCACAAAAAAAAAAAAAAAAAAAGCCATATCACTTACTTCCTAAAGTCCTTGTACCAATTTATACTCCCATAAGGAATATGCAAGTGTTCTCATCACTTGACATTCTTGCTAATAGCTAGTACTAATCCAAAATTTTGGTCTTTGCCAGTTAATGTCAACATATGCACCACTCTTTCCCAAATTAAGTAGGCTATAGTATTGGTAGACACATTTAATCTATCCAATGTTAAGAAATCGTCCTTCTAAATTTGCTACAAACTTTTATCTTTTTACAACAAAAAGCTGAGTTTTATCAAATAAACGTTTTTTTTAACTATTCATATAGTCTTTCTCCTTTAATAAATACAATAGCATACAACTCAAAATGCCAGGCACTGCTGAAAGAACTAATTAAATCCTAACAAACTGATGACGTTTTATTTCGCTTTACAGAAAAAGAAGCAGAAGCACAGAAATTTAATTATTTGTCATAGGTTAACCAACAAACACCCAAACTGGCATTTAAAACTATCTGCCTTTGTGACCTATAGTTCTAATTTTCTATATTGGTTCTTTTTCCTGTTGTATCACTGACTGTGTAACTATAAAGAAAAAGGCTGATTTAAGTTCACAGTTCAGGTAGTGATGGTTCTTGTGGACAGAGTCCCAGGGCAGTACAGAGCAAGGGAGAGTACATATATGTATCTCCTTTGGTCCTTTCTCTCTCTTCTTGTAAGTCCAATCATATAGCCTCCAGACTGATGATCTTATCTAATTTCTAATCAACTTCTTAAGGCTACACCTCTAAAACCACAGCTGGGTTAAATTTCTATCTTTACAATATGCCAAAATATTGATTAAGCTCCAGCATGCATTTCATAAGGGACAAGCCATGTTCCAACTATGGTATGTGTGTGCATGTACTTTCTCTTCCCACCTCTCCTCTCCTCTGTTCCCTTTCCCTCTCTCATCCCTTCTATCCAGATACCTGTTAGGCCAAGAGTTCTCAACCTGTGTGTCATGACTCTTTTGGGGGTAATGGTAAAATGACCCTTTCATAGGGGTAACCTAAGATCATCAGAAAACACAGATTAAGATGATCTTAAAACATTACGATTCATAACAATGGCAAAATTACAATTATAAAGTAGCAATGACGATAACTTTATGGTTGGGGGTCACTATGACATGAGGAACTGTATTAAAGGGTCACAGCATTATGAAGGCTGAAAAACACTGTCTTAGGCACTGAGGAAATTATATAATTTCTGAAATGTTTCTGGTTAAGTTCCCTCATCTAAAACATGAGGCTATTACTAAGTTTGTTTAGCTGTCTTAAGTAGTAAATAAATTAGCATAATTCTCTACAATCCTTAAAATTCTGCCTGGCACATATGTACTAACTGATATTACAAATATTAACAACAGAGGCTGGAGAGAACATACTATTCTCCAAGAGACCTGAATTGGATTCCCAGTACCTAACATTAAGCAGCTAACGACTACATGTAACTGGAGCTCCAGCTTCCATACTCCTTGCTACCTGCGCTCATGTACACACACATGTCCCAACCCCAATATATTTATTTTAAAATGTTAAATGTTAACAATGTTCTCTTATCTTTTCATATTTATAAAAAAGTTTCATTTAAAATTGTGATTATTTACACCTAAGCTTCATGGGGGGGGGGATTCATCTATTTTAAACAAAACATTTTGAGTTTATGTTCTTTTAATTCTCTCCTATGCAATCATATCTAGCTCATTAATTTGACTTTTACAGCATTACTAATTCTATTTTCTTTGGATTTGCTTTTCTAACATTAAATAGAACACTCAACTCATGTATGTACATTACATCAAATAAATGTTTTTTTGTTTTTTAAGAGTTTTGTTACCTTTTGTTTTTTGAGGCTGGGCCCTATCATGCCCAGCTCTAAAGTAATTTGTAGTCTCCGTTTTTTTTTTTTGTTTTGTTTTGTTTTGTTTTTTGCTACTTGATCTTCAATAAGTAGGAGAAATATGTCAAAATCACCTATCATAATAATAAACGTCATTTTATCCATTTTTGTTTTATGTGTTTCTATTTTGTTTATTTTGGTTCTTTTTGTTTGTTTTTAGATGAATTCTATGTGCCCCTGGTAGTCCTAGAACTGAGAAAAACCATCTTGCCTCTGCCTCAAGAGTACTGGAAATGTCAATAAGACATGGGCCACCACAACAGGCTATTTTGTATGGTTTTAAAACATGCTGTAACTGACTAGCAAATAAAATTTACCTGTATTTTACCAAACTAAAATTTTTTACTGTATTTACCAAACTAAAGGTTTTTTTTCTGTTTTACATGCTGTAACTAAATCTATTAACTTTCTTTTTTGTGTTTAGGTATCTTTTCTTAACCCTTTGTTTCTAAGCTTTCAGAACTTATATTAATGTATCTTGAAAATGTTTTTTCTATATATGGTAAACAGCATACTGTTGTAGAAGCTTTAAATTACAACTCTATTACAGCTTTCTTGTGGAGACGGGGCTCCTGAGTGCTGAGAATACAGGCATTTACCATGTCTTATATAACTTGTAAACAAACGACTGAATTTATCAACATGTTTACAAACTGGGTTGGTATAACTCAATGGTACAGTGCCTGCCTACTCTATATATTGGAGTCAATCCCTAGCACTGAAAAATAAGCACGTTTAAATAAACTGTATGGGGAGTGAGTCGATCTAGCACACTACCAGTCCTCTCTCTGGATTTTCAGGCATGGTTCAGCAATGCAAGGACTGTACACTAGCAAACTAGATAAAAAGAAAACGTATGGCTAGTGGATGTCTACTGTCAAGTTTGTCTTCTTCATTCTGTGTTAGCCTCATCCTTCACACAGAACAGATGTGTCTTTGCTTTAGAAAATATCAAACATCATACTCAAGGTCATTAAGAAGAGAAAGAGACTTGTAAAAGCAGACCCTTGGAAATTAAAATTTGGTAGCTGAATTTAAAACACACATTCATAGTTCACTACAAAATAATGTTTATGAAATATTCTAGAAGTACAATATAAAAGTGATCTGACAGACATTGGGAAGAAGGCTGGCAGTGGTGGTGCATGCCTTTAGTCTCAGTCAGTACTGTAAGGCTGAGCCAACCTGTTCTACACAGTTCCAGGACAGTTAAGGCTAAGGAGAAATCTTATCTCCAAAAGCCAAGAGAGGTAGAGTAGTGGGAAGAAATTGGGGGAAAACAAAACAAGAAACCCAACAGGATTTCCATAAAGGAAGTTTCCCTTGAAAATCTTATGAACAAAATCCAAAAAAGTGATGAAATTGTGAAAATCATGTAAGAACAGTCCCTAGAATGAGATGCCTCCAGACAGAAAAGATGAGTATCAACAAATTAATCTGTAGAAATCCCTAACCAAAACCCAAGTTATATTATTCTTAATTATCAGAAGGAAAATGCAAAAAATAAAATCCTGTATCTCTTGTGATTTCTCAGCTACAATATTGGAAGCCATAAGACAATAGAGTAATCTCTTTGACTTTCCAAGCTAACATGATTTTTATTTAGATTTTATTTAGAGTTTGTGTATGTATATGTGATATGTGGTTTATGTGTTTGTGTGTGTTGGTCAGAGGTTGACACTGGGTGTCTTCCTCAATAGAATTCTACCTTATTTTTTGAGGTAAGATCCTTCTGAACCTGAAGCTCACTGGTCCCACTATCCCCAGGGACCTTCCTGTCTCTGTCTCCCCAATGATGGAAGATACAAGCAAATGGCACTGAACCCAGATTTTTACACGAGTATTGAGTGTATGTGAACTCAGGTCCTCAAGATTAGGTGACAAGCACTTTCCCGACCAAATCACCTCTCTGGCCCTTCACACTAGAATTCTATAACCATCAGATTGGCAAGCAAACATAAAAGGAGAATTATTTTTTAGGTTTTCAAAATCTTGTTTGAGAAAAAAACATGATTTCTACTATATTTATGCATTGTTATGGATATGTAGTTTGTGGCTTCTATTCTAAATTAAGAATGAACCCAAAATAGAAAAACTAACAGCAAACCCATGAGGCTTGTGTGAACAGACTACATTTGATTCACCTCACTAACTTCACAAGCTGCATTTTCCTGATTTAAATGGAAATCTTTAAAAATTACATACTGATTGTAAAGAAACTTTTAGAAAAGCAGGCCAACAAACCTCAAAGTCCCATCCTCTAAATACAGCATCAGTTGTATAAGCAGAGTTCATCCCATCTACAAATTGTGATTCAATGCTGTCACTCCAACCACTACACTACAGAGGTAGGAGAAGCACATGACACATTCGGAATGGCTTGGAATAGAATGCTACTGTGTCAAAGGACACTCTGTATTAGGCAGTGTGCGTGTACACGGAAACAGGTCCCTGGAGCTCTAGAGGTGTCCTTCCAAAGCTAGGTTAAACTGCTGCTCCAGCTCCCCAAAAGGTTCACTTGACAATCACTCTATACCTAAGGGTCCAGAATGTTCAAACAGGGGAAAAAAAGTTTGTAAAAACCTTCTGTGTTTTTAAACTCTAAATTACCAAAAAGAGATTACTAGTTCATTAATTCATTCTTTTACTCAGTCAGCAATACCCAATGTCAGAGATGACATCAGTAAATACACTATTACATTACTCCAATTGTTACGAGCGGTATCATAATCTATTCTAAGAAATGGGGCTAACCTTATCTTTAAAAAGAAAAATAATGGAAATTTCTTTAAATTAGTAAACAATATCAAAGAAAAACTTGCTTAAATTATTTATTCAATATTATCAAGCAAATAAATAGGAATAATTTTAACCAAATGAAATCTTTTTCTTTTTTTTTTTTCTTCTTTTCTTTTTTTCTTTTTTTTTTTTTTTTTTTTTTTTTTTTTTTGGAGCTGGGGACCGAACTCAGGGGCTTGCGGTTGCTAGGCAAGCGCTCTACCACTGAGCTAAATCCCCAACCCCATAAAATCTTTTTCAATTCCATAATTTAAAATATTTTTATTTCTTAATTTTTATAGTTTGAGAATTTCATTCATACATGTAATATATTTCAAGTTAATTTTTCATTCATTACTTAGTGACTATCTTCTTAAGCCAGGCACCAAAAGTAAACCAATTAGAAGCTATGCCCTTATAGAACTTGAATTCTAGTGAGGATATGGACACCAATGAATACAATTACATCACAAGAAGGGAACAGCCAAAGACTAGGGATGTGGCTCCATCCTAATATATGTGAAGACTTGGGATCCATCTCCAGCATGAAAAGAGGAAGAAAAGGAGAAACACAAATTCTATTACACTTTTTGCTTTATAATTGGAAACTGGGTCTTACTATGTAGCCCTGGCTGGCCTAGAATTCACAATGTAGATCAGCTGGGCCTTAAATTTGCAGGAATTCTCTTTCCTCTGCCTCTTGAATGATATGATTATAGGTACAGATCGATATGCCCTTTTCTTCTGAAGCTTTAAAGGAAAATATGAAGGCCAGGAGATGACTCAGTTGGGTAAGTGCCTGTTGTGCACACATATGGACCTCAGTTCAACCCTACCACCCAGGTACAACTCAGAGCTTTGGGAGAGTGGAGAGTTGGAGACATCCAGAGACTATTACTGCAGAGGATTATTAATACATGTTCCAGAATAGCCTGTCTCAAAACAAGCAAAATAAGAAGCAAACCTATATTAGCTATTCTGCTGTTGCTCTGATAAAATACCATGACAAGACATACACATATGGAAGAGAGAGTTTGTGTTTACTGTTCCAGAGAGTTAAGGCCATCCTAGCAGGAAAGCACAGCAATAAGCAGCAGTTACAGCAGTAGAGTTTCACCTCTTTAACAAGCACAAAGTACAGAAAGCCAACTGTCAGTGGGCACCGGGACTTAAGCCCACCCCAGTGATGCACTTCGTCCAGCAGGCTGACCTCCTAAACCTCCCCAAACAGCGCCAGCACCTGGGGACCAAGTGTTCACATGCCTGAGCCTATGGAGGACATTCCTCAGACAAACCACTAACACTCCAAAATCAAACAACAAAAAGAGAAACGTGAAAGAGGAAATTGGGGTGGAAGGACAGGGAGGGAGGAATCTGGGAAGTGAGGGTTTGGGGAGTTCTAACATTTGAGTACCTATATTAATTTACTCCTCAGAAATACTCTAAGAAGGTGGTATATGTAACAGATGCCTAGACTCTACCAGCGTCTCCCACCCAATCTCAGCTACATCTGATGAGACCTGATCATATTATTAGCTTCAGATATACTACCACAATCAGAAAAACTCCACTGGCCTCAGCACTGGTTAAAGTCTAAGGCAACTGGGGCAATCATGAGTAATTTCACTGGTTATATGAACAGCACAGATTCTCTAAAACTTTTGCTAGAAATCTTGGACTACAGTCTGTCTGCTCCCTGAAGCGATGTCAGAAAGAGCAAGCAGCACTGCATCTAAGACTTCATATGATTAAAAAAGAATGAAGCCTGAGGACTTTCCAATTCAATGCTTAGAATGCAAATACGAGGTGGACGCTCACAACCAACCGCTGAACCGAGAGCAGGGTCCCCAATGGAGGAGTTACAGAAAGGACTGAAGGAGCTGAAGGAGTTTGCAACCCCATAAGAGCCACAATATCAACCAACTAGACCCCCACCCCCACCCCCGAGGGCTCCCAGGGACTAAACCATCATCCCAAGAGTACACAGGGACGGACCCATGACTCCAGTCACATGTGTAGCAGAGGATGGCCTTGTCTGGCATCAATGGGAGAAGAGGCCCTTGGTCCTGTCAAGGCTCGATGCCCCAGTGTAGGAGAATGTCAGGGTGAGGTGGTAGGAGGAATGGGTGGGTGGGCAGCACCCTCATAGAAGCAGGGGGAGATAGTGGATTTCTGGAGGGGAAATTGGGAAAGGGGATAACATTTGAAATGTAAATAAAAATACATCCAATAAAAGAAAAAATGTCAAGAAAAAAAAGAAAGAACCCAATCACCTAACCCCAACAAATCTCAAAAAAAAAAAAAAAAAAATCGGTCTGGTTTTAGAAATTTTTAATCATTACCTATTTCCCAAAGCTGTCTATGCCAACAAATATCACTGGGACAGGAATCCAAATACAGGTCAAATATATCACTTACAACTCAAAAGAAAGCTAGCAGGTCAAGTTGAAAAACTGGACTTAGTTAAGAATCAATCTTCTCCTCCCCCTCCCCCTCTCTCCCTCCCTCCCTCTCGCCCCTTTCTTTTTCTTAACTATAAAGTGCTAAGATGAATTTAGTTTGGAGAAAGTCAAGAAGGACATGAAGAAAGATCCATGAAGAGGTAGTTAGCCACAAAATTTCTGCTACAAACAATAGGAGTAAATGTTCTTAACTGTGCTGGGTAGTTTTATGTCAACTTGACACAAGCTAAAGTCATCTGAGAGGAGGCACTTCAATTAAGACTATGTCTCCATAAGATCAGGCTACAGGTAAACCTGTGCAGCATTTCCTTAGTGATTGATGGGGGAGAGCCCAGTCCATTGTAAGCAATGTCACCCCTGGGCTGGTGGTCCTGGGTTCTATAAGAAAGCAGGCTGAGCAAGCCATGAGGAGCAAGCCAGTAAGCAGTACTCCTCAGTGGCTCCTGCCTCCAGGTTCCTGCCCTGCTTGAGTTCCTGTCCTGTTTTCTTTTGATGATGCACTGTGATGTGGAAGTGTGAGCCAAATAAACCCTTTCCTCCCCAAGCTGCTTTGATCATGGTGTTTCACCACAGCAACAGCAATCCTAACTAAGACACTAACTTAGGAAAATAACAAAAACACAGAAAATTCTCTTTTGAATAATTATTTCTTATAAACACTTAAAACAACCTTATTCACCAAGACAAAAATACTTAAAGCAAGCCTTTTCACGTGAATATAGTTACTGGGTTTACATGCCACTTTTTATTTCCACTTTGAAGTACCTAATGGGAAGAACGCAAGCAGAATCTTCTAAACAGTGCCTTGTTTCTCAAATTCTTTAGATGACCTAAATAAGTTACCATTTCAATTCTATAATGACTCTGGGCATGGTGGCATAGGCCTGTAATTCCCTCCCTCTGGATGAAGGCAGGAAGACTGGGTTTGAGGTCAAACTAAGCTACCCAGTCAGTTCAATTGAGGCCAGCTGGAACAAAATGGTAAGGCTTCATCTCAAAAGAAACAAAAATCAATTCTGCAAATGTCTGAAAAATATCCTAAGCTCATCTTCAGCTCAAGAAACAGATGAAGCAAGCCCGTAAGACTCTGTTCAGTAGGGACCATTCTAAGAGTCAACAAGAGCAGAAAGGCAGCAGTTCCTGGCCATCTTTTCTAATGGGGTAACCATGAAAGACAATATAGAAACATATCTATGGCTTCTTTGTCAAAAGTATCTCCACTGCTGGGCCTTGTACATTGGGTGCTCTAGGAACAGCCTCTTGGAAATAGGTAGTAGCCAATGTCTGTGCTTCATGTGATTTAACAATTTAAGAGGCTGGAGAGACGGCTCAGAGGTTAAGAACTCTAGCAGTTCTTCCAGAGGACTCAGGTTTGATTTCTGTCAGCTACACGACAACTAACAACTATCTGTAACTCCAGTTCTGTGAAATTCATACCTTTTGCAAAAGGCACTGCATGCACATGAAGGCAAAACACCCATACATATAAATTAAGTACTTTCTAAAAAGTGACTTAATATAAGCTGACTAGCATGTCAACTTACCTGCGCACACACAAACACACACAAATTTTGGCCAGTTTAAGCTGACTACTGCACACACACACACACATAATTTCAATCACTCCAAACTCTAGTCACACACACACAATGCTGGCCAACACCTTAGGCAAAGGCAAATTAAAACAATTCAAGGGGTTGGGGATTTAGCTCAGTGGTAGAGCACTTGCCTAGCAAGCGCAAGGCCCTGGGTTCGGTCCCCAGCTCCGAAAAAAAAAAAAGAAAAAAGAAAAAAAAGTTCAATATTACTATATATCCCATAATAGCTACAATCAAAAGACTAAGGAATTATTAGGGGCTAATGAGATGGCTTAGAGGTTAAAGGTACTTGCCATACAAGCCTAGTGACCTGAAAGATATCCCCAGAATTCATGGAAAGGTCAAAGAAGAGCACAGGGTTGCCCTCGGACCTTCACAATACACTGTGGCACATGTATGCCCCTCACACATCCTACATACATACACAGCAAGAAATAATATTTACATTAAATTTATAATCAGTTAAGATAGATATGTTTTGTATCACAATGAAACTATATTAATTTTTAAAAGGATAAAGTACTAGAGAGATTTGTCATAAAAGTTACCTTAATATATTGCTACTGGGACTATAAAACAAGTATTTTTGAAGAAATTTGGAAACTTTTTTAAAAAATAAAACTCTGCACATTAGCCAGCAGTTCTACTGCTCAGTATCTATACCCAGAAGAAACAAAAATTATTTCTAATTAAAGATTTATACACAAATATTCACAGCAGAATTGTTCAAATATCCTCTATCTGATGAGTGAATAAACAAACTATGAGGCTGGACAGATGACCAAATGGTTAAAGTACTTGCCCTGCAAGTGTGAGGACTGGGAGTTCAGATCCCCAGAAACCCACAGAAATGGCAGGTGGGCATTCTCTGTCACCTGTTAGTCCAGTTACATTAAGGCAGAGCAAAATGGTTGCCAGAGCAAGCTGACTACCAAGATCAGAAACGTAGGAAGCTCTGGGTTTGACTATGGGACTCTGTCTTAATAAGAGGAAAGGTCAATCCAAGAGGATTCTCAACATCAAATTCAGCACATGCAGGGGGTGTTGGGGGGGGGGGGATATGTGCCATATCCATACAATAAATCACCTACTTAAAGGATGAATGGAACTACTAAAAAGGGAATGTCATATGTACATCTGAAAAAACATTATTGTAGGTAAAAAGAAGCCAGACATGGCTATGAAAGTTATAATCACATTTATATGAAATGTTCAAAAAGCCAAAATATAATGAAAGAAAGCAGACCAAATTTTACTTGGGTGAAAGGGGGTTAAGGACTGAGGAAAAGGAGTGAGCACAAGTGAAACTCTCGGTTGACAGAATGAATGGCTGTGAAGGTTCAGTGGAGTGGTGTGTATAAACTGTGTACATGTGACGGCACTCAGGGGACTGTAACCTCACGTATACTCATTTTTATTGTATTCTAATTATAGATCAAGGAAGCTTTTTAAAAGCTGGATTAATTAGATCTCAAGTCACTAGGTATGTGATCCAGAATTCCTTTTCTCACATTACACTTGTACACATCTTGTTTTCATAGCAAGCTCTCATGATCAACTGCAGGTATTGGGCTTCCATACTGGAAAAAGGATTATAAAATCATCTCTACATTGCTACTTGCTCTGTCTCATGAGGTTACTGTACAACGAGATAACCAATGGGAAAGTTCTTTGGCAGCAGTAAAGTATTACACAACCATATAGAACACTTAATCAAAAAGTAGATTTTGTTCACATTAAAAAATTGAGACTCTTGTAATCTTATTACCCAAAGTCAGTCTTTGCACAGAAATAGAAAGTTGTCTATTTAAATGTTATCTTTTAAATCTCTCTCCAGAGGCTGCTTCCTGGGTCTCTTGATTTCCTAGGTGTCTTGGTGTATTATCTGGTGTTATCTGCACTTTCGTTTTTCAAAGGAAAAACAAATGTCAGATGACTACAGCACAAGACATTTACTTCCCATTATGAAGAAAAGCCAATACCATGAAAATTCTTTTATTGTGTTTCCAAAACAGTAACTGACCTTTTTCTCCCTTTAAATATCAGTTAAATTACTTGCCATTTAATATTCAATCCCACGCATTGTTTCCTGATGTGATCTGTATTATTGACAGGGTGGATAATTTGAAGAATATTAAAACCCGTAAGACCTATGTAGTGCAATCATCTTATACTTGGGCTTGGTGCAAATTTTGACAGTTTCCCTTTTACTATTACTGTACAACTGAGTTCTCTGCTATACAGCCAAGTTTGTATGATATGTGACATTTGGCCTAGTTACGTGTGCAAGTTTCCACAGCGCATTTTGGAAGACACAACAATATCTTCTTCAAATACAATTTCACGGCTGAATTTAACCGTTGAGTCCAAGCTTCTACATATCTGACAATTCTAAGAAGTTACTGTACCAGCAACAGGTTCTGCAATCAGAAAGAAACAAAGCCTGCAGCAGCAGCAACAACAACACACACACACACACACACACACACACACACACACACACACACACACACACACGCTACCGTTCTCCATTTGCAAGAAACTCCTTTTCAGTAACAGGTGTAAGAAGGGAAAGAAAATTCGACAGCAAGTTCTAACCCAAGTCCTCCTTGAATCCGGCCAGTAGTAACCCTAACCACTTCGGTTTCGCATTTCTCCTTCGATAACACTAAGGTCGCTCGGCACGATAACTGCACAGCTCCAATTTTAGTTTCCAAGAAGCCTGACAGACCGGCAGCCTGCCCACTCGCTCCTCCAGCCTCCTCAGTGCTCCGCAGGTTGGCCGAACGCGGGGCAGTCTGCACAAAGCCATCCGACCGCTGCCGATCACAGGGAGACAGCAACTCCCAGCCCGGCCCGGAGGCCTGCGGTGAGGTCGCAGCCGGAGCAGCGTGCGGACCGCCAGCCTCCGGAGGCCGCGGTGCTGGGGCGGGGGACGCGGCGCGTGGCGCGGGCGGGGCGTAAACAACCGAGCGAAGTGGGCAGGGGACCCTACGCCCCGCCCGAGGCCGCGACCCTCGGGGCCCCGCGACGCCTTACCTGAACGCGCAGTCCGGGTCGCGGGCGTCTCGTCCCGACGCGCCTAACCCGCTCCGCTTGCTGAAAAGCTTCTGGAACAAGGTGGGGGCCATGCTGGCCGCCTCCAGACCGGGGGTCGCTCGGCTGGGAGCTCGCCGGAGGCCCCCCGCTCCTACCGCCGCCCCGCCACCCCCATGGGCGCCTCAGTCATATGACAGAAATTAGTCACTTCAAACGGCCACGGCGCGCGGGGCGGAGCGCGAGATTGAGGTCGCCCGGATTGGCTGGCGACGAGCCGCATCACGTGGCAGCAAACTGAGCGGGGGGCGGGCTGGGGGTGGAGAGGCGGGGCCTCCTGCCATTGGCTGGCCCATGGGTCAGTCACGCGGCCTCTCACGGGGCGGGGCGCGCGAGGGCGCGCTCGGCTGGGTGGCAGAAGAGATCCTCCAGTACCCCGGCCCGCCTCTGGCCCTCCCAAGCTGCTAGGGCTCTAGGAGGAGACCTGGGTCTGCGACTTGAGGCGCGGTTTGCATTGACACCCGCTTTTAGTCTCTAGGAGGATCTAGCGACTGGAGGCTCAGGCTCGATCTCCTTGGTAACCAACAAAATTACAAGCAAAACCAAGGGAGGCAAGCAGCCGTAAAAAAAAAAAAAAAAAAGAAAAAAAAAAAAAAGGCATCCACCTAAAAATATCTAACAGTTTATGCTAAGTATTTAGAATTTGAAAGACTGCGGTTAGTGAGCTCCTCATCACCAAACAAGAAGTTTAGCAAATGTCTAAGGGAGACCAGAATCAGAACTTCCATGAAACAAAGCTATATATCTTAATATCTAGGTATGAGAAAAGGAGGAACCGTGACATTGTAACCAAACGGCAAGACTTCTTTCAAAACGGAAAATACAGCTCACAAACATCCTTCCAGTCTTATCAAAATACCAGTGTTCAGATCAAATTTGTCATCGGTTTACCAGGATAAGGGATTTAGTAGAGTGGAATGCAGTTCTCTGAGAAGTGTGGATGTGGGGAAATATTGGTGTATGCTTGGAAAGCTAGATAAAGACATTTGAGAATTTCACTTAATTAGACATAGGAAACAAGTCTTTAAGAAGTTACCAACTGATCTGTAGTTAGAGTTTAAGAAAAATAAATAAGTAGCCCTAACGTGGAAAAAAGAAAAATTAGCAGAATATTTTATATCGTTAATAATCTGTCTATGATCAGCATGTTGAGCTCTAATGATACAAGATTTCTATATATTTATTGAGACAGGCTCTCTTGCTGGCCTGTAGCTCACCAAGTAGTCTAGGCTACCCCTTCTACTTCATCTTCTCCAACAGTACTAAAATTACAATCTTACATTCCTTTGACCATCCTCTAAGTGGGAATGGAACACAGGTTCTCATGCTCACACACCAAGTACTTCATCCACAGAGCTACCTCCCAGCTTCCAAAGATGTTGGCTGAGGAGGGAGGAGGGAGGAGGGAGGAGGGAGGAAGGAGGACACTCCAGTTCTATATCCTGTCTCCGTCACTCCAGTACACAAGACATTTAAGGCAATAATGTAAAAAGTGAATTAGCAGTCAAGCAGTGGTGGCACACACCTTTAATCCCAAAGGCAGAAGAGGGTGGATCTCTGTGAGTTTGAGACCAGCCTGGTCTACAGAGTTCCAGGGCAGCCACCGCTACACAGTGAATCTCCGTCTCAAAAAACAAACAAACAACCAAAAAAAAAAAAAAGAATTTACTCATTCCACAAATTTGAGCTCTGTATACTGCGGATCAACATCAAGAACAGAAAAGCTAATTTTATAGGCAAAGAGACAGTAAATGGATAAGTAATTTCAGATCGTGATTAGTGTTGTGCAATTAATGAGCTAAACAATGAAATTATGTCACAGGAAGGGCTTTCTGAGAACGTAGTGCAATGGTTAGATTTTAATCATAGGTCCTTTGTAAACTGCTCATTTCAAAAGTTACTGGGTGTGTTGGTTTGAATAAGAATGGACCCTACTAGTTCATATTCTTGAATGCTTGGTCACCAGATAGTGGAACTGTTTGAAAGGATTAGGGTGCCTTGTTAGAATAGGTGTGGCCTTGTTGGAGAAAGTGTATCACTTAGAGTTTGCTTTGAGGTTTCAAAAAGCCCACACAAGAACCATCCCCCTCTCCCTCTCCCTCTCCATCCTCCCCTCTCTCTGCCTGCAGATAAAGATGTAGCTCTCAACTACTCCTCTAGCACCATGCCTGCTGTGCACACCACTATGATCCCAGCCATGATAATAAAGGACTAAGCCTCGGAAACTGTAAGCAAGCCCCCAATTAAATATTTTCTCTTTGAACAGTTGTCGTGGTCATGACGTCTCTTCACAGCAATGGAACAGTGAAAGGGGCTATTTTTTTTTTCAAACAAAGTATTTGTGACTTTTTTTAAAGGTGGAAAAAACATGATAAGTCAATGTGATAAGTCAATGTGCAAACTGCTGACCTTCCTTGTTTTTATACAAGTTAGATAAATGTGAGTAGAGGCAGACTAACGTTTTCTACACAGGACCAAAGACTCTTAAGGACAGGAGGCTGTTTATGGCTGGCACAGAGATGAATCTTCCCAGGTTCCCTCAGAAGAAAGTTTCCGAATACAGTATCCTCATGTGCCTTCATCTTGGGAAAAAATTACTTCATGGGTGATCATGGATATTAATAGTAGGAGAAGCATTGCTGCTTGCATAAGAGATGCTTTATTTTAGTGTTCTCCACTCATGCAGTTGCTTCATCTCTGAGTTTTCAGTCTTCAAAGTACAGAGAAAACCAAATGTATCTGCTACCATTCATCACATTCCCCTTTTACTGCAACATAATGCTACAATAACAGAATGAAAACTCTGAAAGGAAACAGATTTATAATAAGACATGCCATACAGAAATTCTTTTGAGACTGGTATCAACATATATTTACCCTGCTGTTTAATATGGTCTGTCCTCACAGAGAAGCTGAGGTGTCTTGAAAGTAAGCTCTTTAAATTTAGGAAATAGTCTTGCAGAATAGAAAAAAATAACTGTTTTTATCTAGCCATTCACTCTATCTTCTGTGAATGCGGAACAATGAGTTAGAAGTATTAAATATAAGCCTAGAAGATTCAGTCTCTCCCAGACTGGTCTCTGTCAATCAGCTTCAAGATCATTCTTCTTTGACTAGGCGTGGTGATGCTCTGCTTTAATCTCAGTGTTCGGGAGGCAGGGGCAGATGAACCACTGTCGAGTTTGAGACCAGCCTGGCCTACAGAGAAGTTCTGGGGGCAACTAAAGTCAGGCATGCAGTGACTCAAAACAACAAGAAAAAATATATCACTCATCTGAAAATACAAATGGCAGTTGTCTTTAATGTACATATCTGCTGTTTGCCTGGCATAGGAAATGGGTCAATAAAACTATAGTCTGGCTCCTTTAACCACCATTCTAATAAACTTTGACTCAGTTGTCCTACTAGTCTGAAAGGAAAACTTCACTGATTAACATCTCAGAGTAATCAGTCCACTTATACAGACTTGGAGCAACTGGATTCTTAAAACTCTAAAACCAGCTATTTGTAGCAAGAGGAGAGGAGGGGAGGGGAGGAGAGGAAGAGAGAGAGAGAGAGACCCCATTAGGAGCTTCTTTCTTACTGGGAGGAGACAAAATGCCTGCAGGTGGTAATAGGAGCTACAGCAGAAACTGATGGGTGCTGGGGAAGGTCCCTCCAAAGATGCAGGATTTGAGCTGGTGTCTGAAGAACTTAGGAGGCAGCTATGGAAAAGACGGTAAAGAACATTCTGAGAGAAAGAAGACAGCGTATGTACAGAGGCTCAGAAGAAGCAATGGGTTTGATTTGAAGAGAAGGGAAGCCAGAAGAAAAGAGCAGACTTTGGGAAGGAACAATAGCTTGCATGTGGTTAGAAAAAGACAATGGGCCTGATTATCTAAACCATGGTTCCTTGCAGCTCATGAGATGGAGGTTAAGGGTGATGGGAGTGAGCTGGTTATGTAGCTCTGTGGCACAGTGCTTGTGTAGCATGTGTGAAGACACAGGGTCAACCCCTGGGACCACAAAAGAGTAAATGATAACTCTGTGTAAACGGTCCTACTTAGACTCAGTGGGTCACAAGAAAACAGAAAAAGAAACAATAACAAAAACCATGAAAATAGGAGAAATTGTTGGGAAGGAGTTCCATGTGAGCGGGAGGGAATTAGAAAGAGTAATAGAGAATGAAAATGACCAGATACATTGCACACACCTAGGAGATTGTCAAAGAGTGAAGAAATCCATGTGCGATAGGGGCTATTGAGTAAGGCTAAAATAGGAAAGGGCCATGATCCAACTTATGACTCCAGACTGGCCATTATGTAAAAAAAGTTATTACAGAAGAAAAGGAATGGGAGGAGGGCGACCAAATAGGTGGGCGGCTGTGTTGGGGGAGGGCTGATAGTGTTTACTGGCATTATTTTGGAGATGCTGCTGAAGTTAAGTTCTAATGGAGAACATTATACATTGTCAACATTTAAAAAACTGTCTTGATTCTTTGTAAATTTCATGCACCACAATTCCACTCATCTCCCCACTCCTTCATTTTTGTCCTTTGCCCTTGCAACCCTCTCCCAAAAGAAAATACGAAACAAACAAAAATAAACAAAACATAAAAAAAAATCTTGAAAAACTGTAGTGTGTCACAAGGTGTCCCACAGTACACCCTTTTGTTCACGAAGCTTTACTTGCAAATGTTCACGGCAGTGAGTCATAGGTCTAGTTTGAGGCCTCTGGCTTCTGCTACACTATCAATACTGCATCCTCACCAGGACTTCTCTCTGTTCTATCCTGTTGTTGCCCTGTGTCAGGGAGAGCCTGCAGCTTTGGATCTGCAGGACCGGCCCTTTCACATGCTCTAGCAGTTCGTAGATGAGGTAGATGTTGGAGTGGGCCAACTCAAAGCCCTGGATCTGGCCCGGGAGAGCCTGTACCCACACCACATGGGTGAGCTTTCCAGTACAGCACTAGTCAGGTCACCCAGTGCTGCAGCTAGAAAGCAGCAAGGTCAGCTCTCCTGCTTTTACGTGCTCCGGGCCTACTCACCCACACTCACACCACCAGAGCCATCTCTACTGTACTTCCCTATCTAGGTGTGGGGCCCACTTTCCTGGGTGCTGCAGCTGACAGGGGCTGGGTCAGTTCTCCCTCTCTTACATCCTATGGGCCGGCTCACCCACAACTAAGCCATCAGGGCTAGCTCTACTGTGCTGCCCAGGGCAGGGACTGCCCTCCCGATCTCGGGCTCTCATGACCCTGGAGCCATTACCATTTCTTTACTTGAGCAATTTAAATGTAAGTTAAATGATTAAAACACCAGAAAAATTAGGTTTGAAGAGGAAAATCCAGTATATTAAGTTTGGATATATTATGTTTGAAATGTTTGATGCCCATGTGGAAATTTAAGTATCACATATGGGTAAAAGGCAGAATTTGGGAGGCTCAGCTCATACAATTCAATACAATTTTTCCAGAGAAAAAGTAGATACACAAAAGATGGTCAAGGATTAAGAACAAAAGAGGAAAATCTCAAAAGTCTAGAAGAAAGAGACCGACTCAAGGATAAAAAGAGAAAAAAGAATGCCCTCCCCCTCCGAAGAGGAATGAATCGATCACATGAATGTCGGTGATCCTGAGTGTGCATTAATTAGATTGTCCGCCAGGAGATCTTAGCAAGACTCTCGGTGGAACAAGTAAAGGAAAGCCTGACTGAGTAGCTTCAGAAGACGAAGGTCAGCTGGGCTTGGTGGCACATGCCTTTAATCCAGCACTCAGGAGGCAGAGGCAGGCAGATCTCTCTGAGTCCAAGACAAGCCTGGTCTACAGAGTGAATTCAGGACAGTCAGCGCTACACAGAGAAATTCTGTCTCAAAACAAACAAACAGACAAACAAACAAACAAAAATAGACAAAGCGGGGAGGGAGGGAAGGAGAAAGGGACAGAGAAAGTGGGAGAGGGAGAGAAAGAGAGACAGAGAGACAGGGAACACAGATGAGTGGATGGAAACAGCAAAACAAATGTAGTTTCTCAGCTTAACAAGTGGAGAGGGGAGACTGGAGGGTTTCTTTTTCAAGAGGGAGACATCATAGAATTTTCATGCTAATAGAGAATAAAGTTTCAAATTCTAAGAATACAATAATAAGCAAGACAGACAATCCCTGCCCTTTAGAAAAGAGCAAGTCACACAAGAAGTTACTGGAGACTGTAGTCAGTTCGTCTATGGAATCAAACCATTACCTTAAGTATAAGAAATATTGGCAAGAATTCCTTACTTAAATACATACAAAGGTTCTTTCATAAATAGTATATTTCTATGACAAACCTTTCAACAAATATTTTTAATGTACATTGGTGTTCTGCCTCCATGTATGTCTGCATGAGGACATCAGGGCCCCTGGAACTGGAATTCCAAACAGTTGTGAACTGCCCTGTGAGTGCTGGGAATTGAACTCAGGTCCTTTGGAAGAGCAATTGCTCCTAACTACTGAGCCGTCTCTCCAGCCCCATCAACAAATGTTTTTTTAAACATTTTAAATTATTATTATGTGCCTGTCAGCTTTACTAGAAGGTGGAAGCATAGTAGATAATAACACATGGTTGCTGTATTGTTGGAGCTTAGAGTATTTCAAAAAAGAAGACCTGATAGGTGACTGTGTGCTCTCACTTAGATTAATCCTGTGACGTTGACATCTATAGAAAGGCTAATTGAATTGACCCTATCAACCAGATATTCTATATTGATCATAAACACAGACAAATTAGCACAAACAAAAGAAGGAAGTTTATTAGCTTCCATAACTAGACCTAAAACTACATAAACAACTCAGCTTGGACTCCTTCAGCTGCCACAAGAATGATAAGTGCTGGAAGGATCTATGTAGATCCCTAATGGAGAAAAGACACACAATGATATGCCAGACAAGATGGACCCACTGGTACAATAGTAGGAAGGCAGTTCAGGGGGAAGACAACTGCTATGTGATTGGGTTTAAAGTCCATACCACAAGAAATTCTTGTTCAGCACCATGGTTTAAGAGGCCATAGGCCCTAGAGGGAAACCTACTGTTGTTGCTTTGCCAATTGGTCATGTTGTCCATGTACCACCTAAGTATTTGTGTTTATGCCCATAGATTATGACTCAACCTTGTTCAGAGAAGCTGTTTGTGTGGTGGGCTGCAGTTAATGCACATAACATGTGAAAATGCTGAGGACAAGTGACTGCTGTGTGTGCAGTCCTAAATGGGACATCTGGATCAAACCCCTTTTCACCCTCACCCTCTCCCTCACCCTCACCCTTGGATCAAGGAACTCTGCAGAAGAGAGTTAGGAAGGAATATAAGAGCTGCAGGATTGAAGGAGTATTATGAAATGCTCTCTTCTTGACATAATATAGCTGTTTAACTCATATATTCACAGCATATGGTTACCTGCACAAAACCCACAAAATCAAGCCAATCAAAATTCCAACACTAATGCAAGAGGGGCTCGTGAGGTCACACACCTAGCCCAGGAGCTATTAGCAGTTTATGGCAGCCTCCGTTGGGTTGCCCACACTCTAGTGGATGGCCCCATACCCATGCATCTATTAGCAGCACTAATTAGACTTCGTGGATTATTTTTAAAAGAAAAGACATGAAATTAGGAGGAAAGCTTTGTTGAGGGAGTCTGGGGGGAGTTGAAGAAGGGAGAAGGAGTATGGGGGTAGGTATGTTCAAAATACATTGTATACATGTATGAAATTCTTAAACAATAAACAATTATATTTTTAAAAGAAAAAATAACAAATAAAATACTTACAATAGTTTTCAACATCTTTAGCCATCGAGGAAATCAGCAGATTACATCTTATTCTAGTCAGAATGGTTATCGTGAGGAAAATAAGTGACAGCAAATGATGGCATGTATGTGGGGAGGGAACAACTAATATTCACTGCTACTGGGAATGTAAACTGGCATGGCTGCTCAGAAAATTAGTCAGGACGAATACATTAACCAGAGCTACCATATGAGCCAGCTCTACTCTTGGACATATACATGAAGGAATCTAAATTATCACAACTCAGAAATACTTCCACGTCTATATTTACTGCTAGTCACTCTAGCTAAGGAATGGAACGACCAAGATGTCAATCAGCAGATAAATCTCCAAAGCAAACATGGTAGGCATGTACAATGCAAGTTTATTAAAACAAACAAATGAAAGAAGAGTTCAGTTGGGGACCCGTGGGATGGCTCAGTAGATCTCAATAGGCACTTGTTGGCAAGCCCACTGATCAGACTTCAACCCCACATGGAGTACCAATGTCTGCAAATTGTCCTCTGACCTCTGGAATGCGTGCCTCTCTTACTCATGCATAAACACAGTTTTAAAAAGGAAGGGCAGGGTCTATAGATCAGAGATTGAACACATACCTGGTACACATGAAGTCATAGTTTCAATATACAGTACAGGAAGAAAATACAAAGAAAGAACCTTTTGGGTTGGAGAGATGACTCAGTGGAGAGAGCACTTGCTTATCAATCTTGATGGATGAACTTTGTAATCCCAGAACCCACATAAAAGCTAGGTAGGCATGATGGCCACCTATTATCCCAGAACTTAGGAGGCAGAGACAAAGGCTTCCTGGGGCAGGCTGGCCTGCTAGACTAGCTGATTGACAAGCTCTGGGTTCAGCTGAGAAAGCCTGTCTCAATAAATAAAATGGCAAATGATTAAGGAAGATGCCCAATGTTGGCCTCCATGTGTGCTATACATATGTGTGTGTATATTTATATACACATATATATATGTACATGTACACCAATACATATGTGACCATATATATACCCACCTGCTACATACATATACACAAGAAAAACTTCCTTTTTCTTCTAAGAGAAAAGTCTATATGAGATCATTCCAAGAAAATGCTCTGTTATTTAACCCAACAGAAAGATGGGGCAGCTGAAGGAACATTAAAGAAAGTTTTAGGGTGCAGGAGGACCTAATATTTCTAAACTTAGGCTAGAAAGTAAAATTTAATAGAGAAGCTGAAAAAAAAACTTTATCTGGAGTCTAGTCATCACACCCTTTGAGCTGGAAAAATACACAATGCTATATATACAATAGGAGTCAATGAAACTATTCCTCAGGTGAAAATCCACCCACTCCAGTTAAAAATAGAAGTAACATTATGCCTCCCATGGGTTTTAACTAGACTTTTAAAATTTAATTTCATGGTGTGTGTGTGTGTGTGTGTGTGTGTGTGTGTGTGTGTGTGTGTGTGTGTGTGTGTAAATATGTTTGCAGGTGCCTATGGAGACCAGACAGTCCTCTGGGGTGCTTGGTACTAAATTCTGGTCTTCTAGAAGAGCAGGAAGTGCTCTTAAGTGCTGAGCCTTATATTCAGCCTCTTAACAGATAGTAGTATTTTAAATGAATGAAATGTAGTTTAATTAGTTATAGGATGAGGCAAAAATGGTCCAGGTCTTTTCAGTGCTGAGGATAGTGAGCCTAGGGCCTCTTATTTTCCAGGCAAGTGCTCTCCCTCACCAGCTCTTTAAAAGGCCTTGCCTGGATCTCAATCCTCACCCCTCAGCCTCCTCAGTAACTGGGGTTAAAGGTGTGCCACTGCGTCATAAAATCAGCGGGAGATGAAAACGGTGAAGACGTCTTTCCAGACAGAAATGAAGTTCTTTTACAGGTTCTTGGGGGTTGGGGAGCTGGATGGGGGTTTATAAAAGACTGAGGCTTGCCCACGGGTCTAAAATTAAGGGTCCACTCTTCTCCTGGGTTATAAAAACAAGAATCTGCTTTGGCCTTCTCATGACTGCCAGCCAATGGCCCCTGTTCCCCTCCTCTTAACCATACTGAAGGTCACATCCTCCACTTCCAATCATCCAAATGTCGGTTCAAACGAGCTCTTCCCTCTTCCCTTCCCCTGTGCTCTCCAGAAAATGGGAAATCCTGGGCTCATACTACACCGCCTCTTAATCCTAGCACTCACCACTTCTAAACCATATAACCTGTTGAAGGACCAACCTCCAGAGCTAGACATTTTTCCTTGTTAGCAATATGAACCAGTCAAAGATGGCGATGCCTTCTAATCCTCCCACTCCCAATCCACACCGTTTCCTCACAGGACTTACCATAGCACTGGGAAGTACTGAGTAGTGCACTTTTCCTTGGATCGAACTCTGTGAAGACAGGAAACAGACCTTGTCTTGGTCCTCAGTCCCCCACAGTTTATCATATTTCTGCCTTTAAAACCACTCTAAAGGCTGGAGAGATGGCTCAGTGGTTAAGAACACTGGCTGTTATTCCAGAGGTCCTGAGGTCAATTCCCAGCAACCACATGGTGGCTCATGACCATCTGTAATGGAATCCCATGTCCTCTTCTGGTGTCTGAAGAGAGCAACAGTGTACTCACATACATTAAATAAATAAATCTTAAAAATAAACCATTCTAAGAGTTGCTGCCTTAGTTGAGCTGATCTGGAAAACACATCTGCATTCACTGTATCCTCCATTATAGACATTCTCTTCTGTATTTTTATATAGTTTACCTCCAGATGAAGTCAGAGAAAAAAAGTAGCTTTTATAGTGGCTTAGATCTTTTCAGAACATTTAAAAGAATCTTTTCATATAACTTCTATTTGAAAAGGAAGACTGTATGGGTCACTTAACCTCAGATAAATACAGAGTTTTATGTTTTTCCTTGCTCCTGAAGCAGCTTTGAAACATTGGTTCTTTCTTTTATGTGCAGCCTTAGTCCCAACATCAGGGTTAAAGTCTCAGCAAGTTATACAACTGTACTCTGTTCACTGACAACGGCTTCTGTCTTCTTAGGACAGGCTTTGTGCAGATGCCACAAGTTATACCATAAGACCCCTGGAACATGCACAATCGTAGCCCTACAGAGAGGGCTGAAGCTAGCTCGGAGATGAGGTAACATCTTAAATACTTGGTGTACGATTGAGTGTACACATCAGATACTCCTGCTTCAGCAATTTTCGAGTGTAGAATTTCTTTTAGTCAGACCTGGAATTAGGTCTCTCACTCATGTGGTTTCAATTAAGTTCTGTTAAAAATAGCTTGTAATATAATCATTTTCATTTTTAGCACTTCAACGACTTTACTACTTTTGATCCATACAAAGGACAGATCTGGGGACAAAGAAAGAAAGAAAGAATTCTGATAAGAGCTCATAATGAGCAGAAATATCTATTTTGGTGCATGGTCTTTTAATAACATCTAACTGGTTCATATTTTAAAGTACAAATTTAAGAAGAATATGGGGGGATGCTTTCTTTCTTAACTGACTAAAGGAAATGACAAGACCATTAGGAGAATTTCCACTCGGTTTATCACAAACAATAAGAGAATTTTTAATTTTATATAATTTCAGGCAGACATTCTGCTTGTATGGACTTCATATTCACATTCACATCTTCAAAGCAGTGAACATCCAGCTGCTGTTAAGTTCTGCCATTTGTCTTCATTATAATATCTAGAGAAAAATATACATATTATTCTGTAGAGAAGGAAGTGCCCAATAATTACTAATAACCAATTCTCAATGGTAAGAGTTCTCCCTGCCTGCACCACAGCCACCGGCTTCCTAAAACCGATGGGGAGTTCTTTCTAGAGACATCAAGAGTCCTGCTTGGTAACATTCTAGAAGAAAGCCTGATAAAGGCTGATAATAGAGCCTTGGCGGGGTTTTAGAGCTCCTCCTTGTCGCCTAGAGGAACTCTGTCCCTGTTCTTTCTGTCCTTGTTCCCCTTAGTCACCGCCCAGGCAGCACCTCACAGTCTCATCTACCACTCCTTTTCATTCCCCCAGTCCTTGCTGCAGTAACATCCGCTTCCTTCCCAAATACAACATTGTTGCAGCTTTCCCCTCAGAGCTTACACCAGGAGAGCAATGGAGACTAAGCCTAAGGGCGTTCCCACTGCCACATTTTCATTTCCCTTCTTGCACCTCAGAAAACCCTGCTATCATCGTCATGCTTCATGCCCATTGGAATCATTGAGTAAGATTCACATGATCTTACCAAATATCACATGACCAGGAAAGTGATTATAAACCAGAGAGCCATTATCTTTGCTACTCAAAGTAGGGCCCCATCCAGAGACCACAGTAACAGCAGCAGCATCTAACTGTAATCTTACTATTAGAATTGAGGGTCCTTTGGTACCATTCTAAAGGGACTGGGAAAGCCACCTTCATTGTGTTCTAACCTCTATGTGTTAGATGTTGTCACTCAGCACCCCTCACCAGCCTCTGGGTAATTCCCAGCCTCACCTTTGTGTTTCCTTCATATGCTCAGACTCAGAGCTTTGACCTTATTGTCCCAGTTATAAACCACCCCGCCTCGCTTTGGGAACTTGAAATTACTAGAGGGCTGGGCATCATCTCCCAGTCATCTTTTCTTACCACCACGTACAAACAACTGGTTAGTTACTGAGTGCTATCAACTCTCTTTAGACTGGTTCTTAGAATTCCTGAGTCAGACTTCGGAGGCACTAACTTGGGAATTAGTATTCATAAATACTCAGGTGGTCTGCATAACACACTTGGAGGTAGACTAGCACAGGTCTCTGTCTTCCCAACTCTGTTCATATGGACTTTGACAAAACTCACCCAGCCTTTCTACTTTCTCCTCACTTCTTCCAAATATAAACCTTCTTGACAAAATGATCAACTAAAAAGTAACTTTGATCAAAATAAGAGAGAGAGCATGCCCTCGGAGATGCTCCACAATCTACCTCCCAATCCAAGCCAACTCTTAAGTTTTTCAAAAGTCACCTCTGAAAGGGCGGCAGCCATAACTCACTTCAATTCTCTGGAAGGACATTAGATGCTTATGCTTACATTTATACTGAAACTCCTCTGTAGAAGGCCCATACTAAATTCTCCATGGGCCATAGATTAACTACCAAAGGAGACCCACCCTTCCTTGTGTACTCTAATAGGATCCCATAAATATTTCTATTAAGGCACATAGGCCTTTATCAGAGTTGTTTTAGCTATCTAATATCTTCCGTCAGATTATTAACTGACCAAAGGGGGTGACTGTATCAACTGCACAAAGTAACCACCGGGAACAAGACACCATGACTCCGAGAGTACCCCCGTGAGTCGGCCAGCTGCACAACTCCATCATTTTATGAGTGTCAACCAAACAACAGGCTTGAGAATTCTTTTTGATGTCAAAACATGTTTATTTCTTCTCCTCTAAAGCACTGACTGGCCATATTTTGCCTCTGTAACTCTACTAGGTAAATATGTCTGTGACATATTTGATATATCACTGACTTGATATACCTACTTGATAAATTATTCTTCCTACGAGATAACATAATCAAATATTATCTGATACAGCAACTACATACATATTTTACACTTTTTGCAATTTAAGGAAAACCAAGTTAAAGTTTTCAAAAGAGAAATGTCAGTTACACTTGAGGACCTAATCAAACATCTAAAAGCAAATTCTTACTGCACACTAGATGGTTTCTTTCTGTGGTGCTGGGAATTGAGCCGAGGGTCTCCATATACCAGCGAAGTGTTCCACACTGAGATACAGTCTCAGGCTTAATAATTAAGTGGTAATTATCTATTCCAGATACTTTAAATAGTTTACCTGTAAGCTTTACAATTCTTTTAGGTAACAACTACTATTTAACCAATTTTACAGATAGCATACTAAAATCTATAGACTTTTAAGGAATTTGTTCACGTGTTAGAATTATCCAAAGACTTCTGTTACATAATTATTTCCACCTCATTTGTTGTGTGTCTGTGTCCATTTCTACCCACTATCATTATCCAAAATCACAAGCTTCTTATCAAGAGAGAAAGAGAAGGGGTATATATCTGTGATTATATGGTTGGTTATATGATTAAAGGATAAAAGTATCCTCTTAGCTGGGCATGGTGGCACATGCTTTTAATCCCAGTGCTTGGGAGGCAGAGGCAGGAAGATCTCTGTGAGTTCAAGGTCAGCCTGGTCTACAGACTGAGTTCCAGGCCAGCCAGGGCTGGGTTACACAGAGAAACATTGTCTCAAAAAACAAGACAAAACAAAACAAGCAAACAGGTTTGTTTAGTGCAGATAGTTCTGATTTGTCCAGTAATTATCTGAGTAAACAAGGACAAAACCACTTATCAATCTGGTGAAAACGTTCGTCATCTGTAGAGGGAGGAAAATAGAAAAGAACGATGTTTTCACATTTTAGTGTTAATCACCTGGAAAGTTTAAAGTCAGTCAGATTCCCCTGCCTTATCTCTGGCACCTATAACTTACCAGATTTTCAGATGTCCTGGTGGTCAGAAGACCACCATGGAGAAGTGTTGATCTAGACATTTTCTAAGGCCTCATCTACCTAGTAGACACCATTTTTCAGAGTCTATGTCTTCCCTGTCACATCAGTTTTGCGGTTGGTGTTTCCTTGAATCAAGTTTCTTTCTTTAATCAACATAGTGCTAATGAACATAGTCCCTTTTCAGTCATACATACAGGGTCCTAGATCATCAAAATGAACTTTACCCTCAGACCCTGATTAGGTTACTGCCAAACTCAAGAAAACTTTAAAGGCCAATGCTAAGAATAGGCTGTTGAATATTTTAAATAACATGATCACAAGTTAGCTTGGTGCTTTGCTATTTTTACTAAGTGAAAGGCAGACACAAGTAGCAAGATGTCGAAGGGCAATCACTTAGGTGAGGAGACTGCCCTTAGAGATAAGCCAGGAGATGGTGGCGGCAGCTCAGCATCCACGAGGGACCGTCTCTAAATTAAACTGCCCATTGTGAACAACGAAATCTCCCATGCACAGTTTAATTTGGATCTGTTACTTAAGCCCCAAATTTTGACAGTAGCTGATGTCATAAACTAGAATGACAGACCTAAAAAGGATCAATAGTTTTCCTATCTTTATTAGTGAAGTTTTTATTGGTACAATATAAACAACAAACCACATATGTTCAGTTTAAGAATTTTTCATAAATGTAACACGCTAACATAACCAGCACTATAAAATTATCTGTAGCAACTTCTTTAGTTAAAACCATCATTCAGAGCCTGCCCCACACGTGGCCCATAAATATACAGCCACCAAACTAGATAAGATGGATGAAGCAAAGAAGTGCAGACTGACAGGAACAGGATATAGATCTCTCCTGAGAGACACAGCCAGAATACAGCAAATACATAGGCGAATGCCAGCAGCAAACCACTGAACTGAAAACGGGACCCCCGTTGAAGGAATCAGAGAAAGGACTGGAAGAGCTGAAGGGGCTCGAGACCCCATCTGAACAACAATGCCAACCAACCAGAGCTTCCAGGGACTAAGCCACTACCCAAAGACTATACATGGACTGACCCTGGGCTCCAACCGCATAGGTAGCAATGAATAGCCTAGTAAGGGCACCAGTGGAAGGGGAAGCCCTTGGTCCTGCTAAGACTGAACCCCCAGTGAACGGGATTGTTGGGGGGAGGGCGGTAATGGGAGGAGGATGGGGAGGGGAACACCCACATAGAAGGGGAGGGAGAGGGGTTAGGGGGATGTTTGCCTGGAAACCGGGAAAGGTAATAACAATTGAAATGTAAATAAGAAATACCCAATTTAATAAAGGTGGAGAAAAAAAAACATCATTCTAATGAAGGTGTCCATTCCCAGTTCCTTCAGAGTTCAGTTTACCTAGTTTTTGCCACATACATGTAAGTAAATAATAGCGAACATGCTCCTTAAGAATGTCTAATGTCTGATGTGAAGTTTATTAACATGGTCCAGCATAACAGTTTTATTAACTATATTAACTATATGTTGTCTGATTATTACTGTGTGGCATTTGAATGAATATGCTACAGTTGATTTACCTATTTTTAATTGATGTTCATCTGGCTAGATTGTGGTTTGAAATTATTATGACCAATAAATATTCTAGTATAACTTTTTTTAGACAAGTCATGTTGCCCTAGCTGGCCAGAAATTTGCTACATAGAAGAAAGATCTATATTGCCTCAAACTCACAGAGATCCACCCACCTGTCTCTAACTCCGAGTGCTGGAGTTAAGTATGTGTACCCCTACACCTAGCTCTGGTTTATATGTTTGGGAGTGCAAATTTTTTTGGGGGTTCTTTTTTTTTTTTTCGGAGCTGGGGACCGAACCCAGGGCCTTGCGCTTCCTAGGTAAGCACTCTACCACTGAGCTAAATCCCCAGCCCCTGGGAGTGCAAATTTAAATCAAGCTTTATTAAATACTGACCAAGAGATGGACTTTGGTCAGGAATTTCCCAGCTAGAATGACTTCTAGTCTATATCTTTTGATGAACATACACAGACATCATTGCTGAGCATATTCCTAGAAGTGGAACTATTGGCTTGCTAGGAATTTTCTATCTCAGGGGTCCTAGGGGTCCTGTACTGTGAGATAACCCCTGCAGCATGGCACAGTTGTTATAACCAGAAAAGGCATATTCCTACTCCTTCATGGGCCATTATGGATTTTGTTGTCAATGTGTATCTTATTGTGTGCTATTCTAGCCCATTTACCAAATGACCTAAAAAATTACATAATTTAACAAGAGGTCCAGAACAAGACTCTATAACAGATACAAGCTATGCTGCAAGATGCTCTAGCACTTGCACTACATGGTCCAGGAGATCAGGGTCCCAGACAAATAGAGATGCCTCCTGGATCTCAGAATGGCCTCTAGGATTAAAAACTTAAGTTCAACTATCATTGGTGGATAATTTCTTAAACACCAAAGAACAGCATTTAGCCTGTGAATGGGCCACAACACTGGGCCACTATGTTACTGAGCACTACTGTATTTTATAAGACTTAGCAAGCCACAGAGTGAAGATCAGGTCTTCATTGCCAAATGAAACTGATACATATAGGATTGCACTCAAGCATGCACAGAAGGCACAAGTAGGTCACATAAAAAGCTGATCCAAGTGCCACAGCCCCTCCTTTAACTTCTTATGTTCTCACATCTAGACAACATTTAAGAGGTCATGGGAAGTGCTCTATAGGTGGCTGGCCAGGAACCAAGGTCAGATCTGGTACATACTGACTAGCCCCTCTGACGTGTCTCAGAAAAAGCCTGCGGCATCTTCTTGCCCAGGGGCAGGACTTCAGTAGTGTACCTGGATGTTGATTTGCTGGAAGGAGGAAAGATCAGATGTCAAATGCATACCAATTCAGTGGTCCTAACCAAGGTTTGGATGGATGGTTGAGACTTAAAAGAAAAAGAAAAATAGAAGAAAAGGACATTTGAGAAGAGGCATTGTATAAAGGTCTCTAAGTGGACAAAAACCATGAATATATTTAGTTGGATGACATACAAATATACACCAAATGGTGACCCCAGCAGAGTAGGATTCTTAATAATCAAATGAATAGGATAATCAATGCTTATGGATACCAATCAGTCTCTTTTTCCCCTAGCAACTTCCGTCGGAACAAGGTTGGAGAGAGAGGAAAGAATCTGATGGATAGCCTCTCTGTCCTTGTATATAAATGAATGAGGAAGCAGGGAGCACAGGCTCACCAACACTGACCTAGCTGGCTCTATGACAGCAGTACTTCTGAAGTGCTCAGTCCGCAACACTGAACAACTTATCACACAAAAGGCAGTGTTTCGTCCTTATGAGGTAAACACTTCGGATATAGACGTGCCTTTTTTCCATACGGCACCTCTGCCAAAGCTGCTGCCTGTGAATTCATGGACTACTTTACAGAGTGAGAGTGGTATTGTGCTGTTATGGTTCAGATATAAAGCATCCCCTGTGGGACTATCACTGAGCTGGTGGTACTGTTCTGGAAAGCTGGAGAACCTATAGGAAATGGAGTTTTCATGTAGGAACTGGGTCATTAGGGGCAAGCTTTGAGGTTTTATAGCTCAGACTGACATCCTGCCCACTTTCTGCTCCCTGACATCAGATATGATGTTACCAGCTGTCTCATGCTCTTCCACCATGCTTTCCCCACCATTATCCACTGTACTTCTTCTTAAACCATGGGCCAAAATAAACTCCTCTCCCTTTAAATTGCTTCTTGTCAGGTATTTGGTCATAATACAGAAAGTAATTCATATAGGAAAGTTGGTACCAAGAGTGAGATCACTGCTCTGATAAATGAAACTATGCAGTTCTTAGGCATTCGGGACTGTTTTGTGGGAGGAATGTAGAGGAATCTGGAGCTGTGGGTTAAAGAAGTCCTAGAATTTTAAGTAGAGATTAATTGGCCATTCTAGTGGGAGTTTGGAGAATTCCAAAGGAGTGTGGAAAGAAATGCAGACAGTGACAATCAAGTTCATAAAGATTCAGAAGGGAACTGGTGCTGTTTGGAACTAGGTTATAGGTCATTTGTGTGTGTGTGTGTGTGTGTGTGTGTGTGTGTGTGTGTGTGTGTGTGTTGCCTATGTCCTGAGAACTTGAGTGAAGTTGAAATAAAAAGTAATAGACTCATTTGTTCAGTAGAAGAACTATCAGGACACAGTAGCTTTGAGCATTCATGCTGTGGCAGTTTTAATATGCTTGACCCAGGGAGTGGGACTAGTAAGAGGATTAAGAGGTGTGGCCTTTGGAGTAGGTGTGGCCTAGTAGAGGAAGTATGTCACTGTGTGTGTGGGCTTTGAGACCTTCCTCCTAGCTGCCTGGAAGACAGTGCCTGGTTGCCTTTGAATCAAGGTGCAGAACTCTCAGCTCCTTCTCCAGCACCATGTTCACCTGCCTGCTGCCATGCTTCCTGCTATGATGATAAAGAACTAAACTTCTGAAACTGCAAGCCAGCCCCAGTTAAACATTTGCCTTTATAATAGTTGCCTTGGTCATGGTGTCACTTCCTAGCAATGGAAATCCTAACTAAGATGCATGGTTACTGCTCATCATTTGTGGCTAAGAATTTATACCACTGGCATCCCTTGTTCTCAAACCTTTGAGTTTTGACTTAGCTATGCTACTAGCATCTCTGGTTTTCCAGCAGTTGGATGGCAGGCCATTGAACTCTGAGCTTCCATAATCATTTGATCAATTTCTGTATTAAGTCTCCTTTGATATAAAATATACCCACTCTATATCTGTCTGTCTATGTTTCTATCTATCTATGAATGTATCTATCTATCTGTATGTATTTACATATTTGAGCACAAGAGACACCAGGAAAGGTTCTTCATCTCTCTCCAAGAAGTACAAAACTCTGTGTGTTTGAGGGTATGCATAGAGGAACAGATACTTATTAATTCTTGTTCCAATACTCCGGGCAACCCCCAGGAATATAATTATTAAGTATAGCATGAATAGTATTGACTTAGGAAATCAGACAATTATTTAAAAAGAGAATTCTCCATGACTTTGAAGCATGCTCAAAGTAGACACTGTGGAAGAAATGAGGACAAAAGTCAAGAGTGAACAGTGGACATAGAGGAAAACCATTACATTTTATTTGTTTCACTGGGTACCCACTCATGAGAGGTTCCTCAGCTCCACTAAGGAATTAGAAAAAATGCTTAGTTTGATGTTAGATACCTTGAATGACTTAATTCTCCACAACCACTTGGTAATGTCTACCATTTAAAACCTCCTACTCTTTAAATGTATAAAAATGGAATAACATAACCAATTCTATCTACTATAATCACAGTGAGGAACTGAGATGCTAAGATTCTTAACACAGTGCCTTACACAGAAGCACTCAACCAATACCAGGTAAATAAGAGGCTCGGCTAGCACCTGACTAATACAGATGTAGACATTCACAGTCAACCACCAGACTGAGCACAGAGTCCCCAATGGAGGAGTTAAGGGAAGGATTGAAGGAGCTGAAGGGGATTGCAAGCCCATAGGAAGAACAACAATATCAATTAATCAGACCAAGAGCTCCCAGGAACTAAACCACTAACCAATGAGTACACATGGAGGGACCCATGCATATATAGCAGAGAATTGACTTATCTGGCATCAGTGGGAGGGGAGGCCCTTGGTCCTATGGAGGCTTGATGGCCCATCATAGAGAGATGCTAGAGGGGTGAGGCGGGAGTGGGTGGGTGGGTGGAGGAGCACCCTCATAGAGGCAAAGGGGGGGATGGGATGGAGGGTTTGTGGAGGAGAGATAAGGAAGGGGAACAACATTTGAAATGTACATAAATAAAATAATCAATAAAAAAAGAAAGAAAAGAGAAAACAAAAACCAACCAAAAAACTTTCTGTGTTTTAAAAGAATACAACCAAAATAAAATTTAAACAGTAGAAAATTTGAAATTATTGAAGAAGCATCCTAGATAAATACATTTAAGTCAATATCATACACAAAATTTTCAAAAGATAAAGTATGCATCTTCAAAAAGTTATTTTACCCAGGTTATGAAGTCTGTCCAGGCTTTTGTAATTTTATCTTTTCTGTTTTATATAAAAACTTGAGAATACAGGTTATAAAAGAGGTTTCCTGTGTACACAAAGCATTTATCATAGAAACACTTTATATAATGAGAACACTATGCTAAGCTCGTACCTAGAGGAACGTCTGTAGGAACAGAGCATCTGTTTTTCACAGTCGCATCTTTCCTTCTCATCTGTCTAGTTCCTGGTGATGCCCTAATAATACAACAGATCTCTGATGTGTTTGGAGAAACCTGAAAAGGAAAGAAAAGTAGTTATCGCTTAATTCCTCCATGTATTACATTTAATGCTAATTAAAGCGCAAATAGTCTCAGTATTCTTGGTTAGGACAACAGAATCACATCAGAAAACAATAAGTAACACCCAGATAAACAAGGATATGCACCATGTCTAAGGAACGGTTTAGTACTGATACTAGTGTTGAAAAAGAGAAAGGGATGATGAGTTATCTTAGTTATTTTCCTATTGTAATAAAACACAATGACCAAAGCAAGTTATAAGAGAAAGACGTTAATTTGGCTTCTGGTTCCAGAGGGTTAGATAGAGGTCATGTGGTGGCCGTGAAGCCACAGCATCAGGAATAGCTGAGGGCACACATCTCAAAGTGTGAGCAGGAGGCAGAGAGAGCAATGTGCTTAGTACCTGGCTTTTGAAACCACACAGCCTGTCCCCAGCTATACATCGCCAACAAAACTGCACCCTCCTAATCCTTCCCAACAGGAGGGGCCGGGATTTAAACACATGAGCCTTTGGGGGCTGGTTCCCTTCAAATCATCACAGAATGGATCAAGCAACAAGAAAACAGTACTTATAGAGAGGCTAAAGTGAATCATAATTTGAAACACTTTGGAGGGGGTAAATGATTTATTGTCTAAATGATGGGAACAAAGGTGTCGCTTTACTTCCTATTCCAGCCACACACATTCTCTTTTCTATGGATGCTATTTTATACCCGCATCTGCTCTCTGACTTCTTTCAACAGTTTCCTTCCATCTCAAGCACAGGACAGAGAATTGTCCTAAGGGCCTATCAGTTCATTTCCTTCTTGGAAGACTTCTGACCATTCAGGGTATAGGTTCTGTGCTGTAAACAGCTGAACGAAGTGAGCCCACATCTCCATTGACATAAATACAGATGAGACTAAAAGCCTCACTATCCTCTTTAAGAAACAGAGTCCCTGAAGGAACGAGCTGTCCGTGTTCCACTCTGCTCAGCATCTGTCTCTAAGGCAAACACAGAAAAGGACTGTATTTGAACATCTAATTAATCAATCAGTCAATTGATGCTGACAGATCAGTCAGTTCACTATTCTTTGCTGGGACCGAAAGCTGCTCTACAGATGAAACCTTTCCTAGGTCACGAAGCCTTCCCAGACCAAGTGCTGCCGTCAGATAAAAGCAGGATGTTTTTATGTTTGTTTGTTTGTTTGTTTGTTTGTTCCTTTCTTTCTTTCTTTCTTTCTTTCTTTCTTTCTTTCTTTCTTTCTTTCTTTCTTTCTTTTTGAGGGAAATAACAGGGAAGTGCTCCCAAAATATATTTGAAAGAATCGGTGGCTATAAAAAACAAGAGAAAATGTTAATCAATAAAAAAAAAACACTCAAAATGTTAAAAATGTATATTAACAAAGAATAAATTAGGGACTAATCAGAGCTGTAACAAAATATTTGAACTAAAAAAGAATTCTGTAAGATAAAAGTAACTGGCTCAATATACACCTAAAGTTTCCCACCCTACTTTTAAAATAAAAAGAAAGCATCACACTCCAACATGTCCTCAAAAGGCTTCCTTTTCTGAAGCAGGGCTTCCCTATATAGGCCAACCTAGTCTTGAGATCCTTTACTTCTTCCCTCCCAGTGCTGGGATTAAGAAAGTTTTTCACTTACAAATTACAGAGTTGGAAAAACAAATTATCTGGAAAGGAATGCAATTTGGGATGATCTCAATGTTTTTCTGTCCAATACCAAATACCGTGAAATAATTGTAATGGAGAATGGCATTTCATGAGCTCAGCAAGTTTTGGTAGTTCTGTGACCAGAGCAGTGGAAAGGAAACCCAGGCTTAGACAATTACAGTTTCATCTCCATGGCAATGGCAGATAGACCAGGACAGGCATGTGACTCAGGCAAAGCTATCGGGAGTCCTTAAGCAATCCGGACATACATATACACAGAAGAATAAGCCCTTTTCCTTCTACTTGGGCTAAACCATAGAAGATGGGGAAAGTCTGTTTCTAATAGAAGTGATGAAGGCCAAGAAAGATAAGCTAAATTAAACTAAATAAAGATAAGAGGCTAAAAACAAGTGTGAGGACCGGAATTTGGATCCCTCTCACCCATGTAAATGTCAGGCAAGTATGGCAGCCTCATGCCATCCAGGTTCCAGGGAGGCAGAAACAGAATCCCCTGAACAAGCTGGCTAGCCAGACTCACCCAAACTGGGAGTTCTGGGTTCAGAGAGAGATTATGCCTCAATATACAAGGTGGGAAACAACTGGAGAAGGTACTTGATGTCAACCTCAGAATTACACACACACATTCACACACTCACTCACACACACACACACACTCACATTCACACACTCACCCACACACTCACCCACACTCACACACACTCACTCACATACACACTCAAACATATACACACTCACTCTCACACACACACTCTCACACTCACACACACTCTCACACTCACACACTCTCACACTCACATTCATACACTCACACACATTCACTCACACTCACACACACACACACACACACTCTCACACTCGAGAACATGCCATGAGAATACAGATGCCCACATCACAGATACATATCCAAATAAAAATCTGAATAATAAATAAGTAAAGCAATCATAGAAACATCTAGAAGTTTCAACAAGAATTTCTAACAAGTGCTATTCGCTTTCTGAATACAGTCATTTGCTACTCATTTGTGAGTCAATAAGTCATACTACGATGCCCCATTGCGGATTGTGTGTGTGTGTGTGTGTGTGTGTGTGTACAAAGAAACTTTTGAAAAACACTAAAATATCCACTGAGCTCTGGAAGTACAATGTTTTTGCCTTGCTTGGGCATGATGGCACATGCCTATAATCCAAACATTGGGGAATTTATAATAGTTTGAGATTAAGACTGTGAAACTTAGTCTAGCCTGAACTACATAGTAAGTTCTAGTTGCAAAAAAATGAAAGAAAACAAAACATTTATAATCTGGAATTATTATACATAACTTTGTATATAATACAATTCTGACATATTTAAATTAGATAGTGGCATTGTAAAACTGAGTGCCTCCATGTAAAAGAGAAGTTAGATGCTCAGAAAACAAGTAAGTCAAAGTAGATTTTTATACCTAACTATGAGATCTGCAACTGTTTAAAGAGGCAGAAGCTTCCTGGCATTCAATTTGGTCATCACTTTTTGTATGACACCAAAGATATAGGTTACAAAAGAAAAATTAGTTTAACCCAGGAAAATTTCAAATGTCGTACTCCAAAAGATTCCATGTGCAGAGTAAAAAGGCAGTTCAGGTAAGTGGAGGAAGAATGTGCAGGTCACATCCTAAGATTCTTCTCAGCACACATAAAGGATGTTAGTCTCAAGGCACAGCATAATAACTATTTTTTCAGCAATTGAAAAATTGAAAATGTTACCTCATTTAAAGAACTTTCTTGCCAACTTGATACAGGAACAATTTCACTTGAGTTAACATAATTGCTGACATTTGGAAATAGTTCTTCAAAAGATACATTTTGCACTGGAGACAAATCAATCTATACAATAATATAATTCCTTTTAAAGTTTCGAAAACAATTAGCTTTAGGTAATTAAATTAACATTGAAAGTACTCTTCTTCTGAGCATTTTGTTGTATATTTGATGCACAAATAATTTCATTTGAATAAACATGATTACATTTAGAAATAATTCTTCAAATCATATTTAACTATGGATAAATCAGTGTTTCAATTATTTTCTCACTAAAACCAAACAGAATACAAAGTCACAAATACTGGCAGGATGTACAGGGACTAGAAACTAGCACACTGCTTAAGGTTGGGAAATGTTGCCAGCCCTATGGAAAAGACTTTCTAGAAAACTTAAAAGTGCCCCTACCATATGATCTAGAAATTCTACTCCTGGGTATATTCTCAGAGGCAATGAAAATAGGGAACTTATACACATGCATGATTTTACCTCCAGTGTTCGTAACAACCAAAGTACACATAACCAAAATGTCCACTGACTGACCGACACATAAATAAAATGTGATCTTATAACAGAGATGTTTTTATCTCTAAACTAATTAATTTAAGTAATTTGGTGTGTGTGTGTGTGTGTGTGTGTGTGTGTGTGTGTGTGTGTGTGTGTACGCGCGTGCGCGCTGGTGTACACATACCTCTGCACTTATGTAAAAATCAGAGAACATCTTTCAGGAGTTGGTTTTTACCTTTCACAGTGTTAGTTCTGTGGATAAAACTCAGGTTATAGAAGTGCCCTTACTCACTGAGCCATCTCCCATATCTGTTTTTTAAAACTAGTTTATTTTATGTGTATGGGTGCTAGTATGTTCGTACACCATGTGTATGTAGTACCTGTTTAGGCCAGAACAGTTAGTGATCTTAGCTACTGAACCATGTCTTTAGTCCTTAGAAGGAATCTCTGACACATGCTATCATATATGTAAACTTGAAGGTATAGTATTTGTGAATACATTAGTCATAAAAGGAGGAATACTGCTGAGCATGGTGGAACACATCCCTACTCCCAGCTACTAGAGGAGGTAGAGGCAGGAGGGTCATCTGACCCCAGATAAGTCAGACCCTTCCTTAAAACCCAAACAAAGGAGTAAGAAATGCGCAGTTCTAACTATAGGAGGCACTTACTGTAGTTCACGTCATATTCAGAAAGTAGAGCGGTGACAGTCGTGGTCTGGGGATGGTTCTATAGGGAGCTACTATTTAATAGCTATGAAATTTTTAAAAAGATAAAAAGAATTCCAGAGCTAGACAGAGATGATGGCTCTACAGAAATGTTCAATGCATAGCTAAGCATGGTTAAAATTCTAAATTTTATGTTACATATATAGAAACACTGGTCATGGTACTATATGACTTTGATCCCAACCTTTCTAAAACAGAGTTGGACTGATCTCCATACATTCAAGGGCAGCCTGGTTTACACAGAGAGTTATAGGCCAGTCAGGGCTGGAGGGGGAGAAAAATTTGTGACTTGGCCAAGTTTGGGACTAGAGCGATGGCTCGGCCATTAAGAATGTGTACTGCTCCTGCAAAGGACCTGAGTTTAGTTCCCAGCAACCTTGTCACGAAGTTTACAACCATCTGTGACTCCATCTGTAGGGGATCTGATACCCTCTTATGGCTTCTGTGAACACGCATACTTGGGTGCACCCAGACACATACATGTAATTAAAAATAAAATCTTTAAACGAAACTGCCAAACAAACCACATATAGAGTATTTCCAATGAAAGTGTTTCTGCAGCAGAAAAGCACAGGAATTACTCTTTACAGGCAAACCCCACGGTAGAACATACACAGATGAATGGGAAGAAAACAGGCCCATAAGAGCCAAGGGTTGTACTCACCACAAACTCAGCTATGTCTGAGGATGGTGTACTTGTTAGCAGGACTTTGCTTTGATTATCAGGAAGAATACAACTTTTTTTCTATAAACATATACATAATAGGATATTATCAGAAAGAAAATATTTTTAAAATAGTGATTCAAAGGTAGTACACTCGACCTTATGTAACATAACCCTTATTCTGTGAATTAAATTTTAAACCACCTGATGGGAAACTGAAGAATTTTCTGAACTGAACTAGGTCAGACAACCCTGAATAGAGTCGTATATGATGACTGAACTATCAAACAAAGAGTACACGTGGGCTGTGTCTCAGTTCCCTGCACATATCATGGCAGATGTGCAGCGTGGTCTTCAACGCAGGTCCCCCGCCGACTAGAGCAAGGGCTGTCCCTGACTCTGTTGCCTGCCCATGAATCCCGTTCTCCTAACTGGGTCACCTTACCTGGCCTCTGTGAGAGGATGTGCCTAGAACTGCAGTGAGTTCATGTGCCAGAGTGGGTTGGTACCCCTGGGAGGGCTCCCCCTTCTCAGAGGAGAAGGTGAGGAGGGTCTGGGGAAGGGCTGTGTGAGGAGAGTACTGGGAGGAGGGGAGGAAGCAATCGGGATATAAAGTAAATAAATAAATTAATGGAAAAAAGAATTGTATCTGATGTAACAACTCTATAAGAATGTTAGGTTAAAGTTACTATCAATTTAAGAAGAGAAGCCAGAGTAATAATTAAGGAACTATGCTTTGATTATCTTTTTTTTAAACTATCTTAAAGTTATTTGCAGCATTTGTTTAGTTCCTGGAATACTACTGTACTTTTTAAAATATAATGTCAGTCTTTTAATTTAAATACTGTAAATTGTCTCACTGCTGTCACAAAATGTCAGGCAAGAAGTAAGAGAGGAAGGGTTCATTGTGGCTCACTGTTCAAGGGTACCATCCTCCATGGTGGAGAAGGCATGTTGGCAGGAGCTGGCCACATTGCATCCATGGGCAGGGAGCAAAGAGAGATGAGGGAGTGTTTGTGCTTAGCCTTTTAGCTTTTCTCTATGTGGCCCAGGACCCAGCACATGGAATGTTGTCACTCATATTCAGGGTGGGCCTTTCCACCTCAATTAACCAAATCTATACCAATCACTCACAGACATGACCATGTCTTCTAGATGATTCTAGGTCCTATGTAGTTGATAATCAATTTGATGGTCATACATGCCCAAGGAAGTTAAATCTGTTGGTGAAGATACTGCTAGGACCAGCACATCTTGAACTTTTAATATTGTTCCTAATCTATTACAGTTCATTTGTCTTTTTCATGGCAAAATAGTTTGCTATTTGTTATGTAAATGTATGAGTTTTTAAGTTAAATGGTTATTAAGAAATTCTTATGGGGCTAGAGAAATGGCTCAGTGGGTAAGAGTACTGGCTGCTCTTCCAGAGGTCCTGAGTTCAATTCCCAGCAACCACATGGTGGCTCACAACCATCTGTAATGGAATCCGATGCCCTCTTCTGATGGGCGTCTGAAGACAATGGCACTGTACAATGTGCTTACGTAAAGCAAATACATAAATCTTTTTTTAAAAAAAGAAATACTTATGTAAATATTGTTGAAAAATCTTTTAAAATCAGAATTCTCCTAAGCAGCTTAAAAATTAAATCCCATGACATGCACAAGCCAACACAAGGCACATACAGAAAAATAAATAAAAATATAATGAAAAATCTGAAGCATTACTAAACAGTTATGATAACCCATGTTCAGTTTGATATGTATTAAATGGTAAGTTTATAAATGTATTCAATATTATTGTTATTCAAGTATTTTATCCTGATGTTTTCACGGAAAGACTCCATAGACAAAGTGGGAGTGGAGAGCAGGAGAGAAATGAGAGGGGAAATGGAGAGGTAAAGATGCAGGAGGAGAGGGAAGCTCAAAGAGACCAAGACTGACAGGAGGGAGAAGAGAAAGAAAAGACAACAATAGAAAGATAGAGAGACAGAGCCACAGGAGGACAGGGACAGTGTGGAGCAGGGAGACTGGTAATAAGGCAGAGACAGGAATCAGAGACAGCTCGACACTGAAAGAGACAAAACTCAGGCAACGAAGAAGAAAGAAACAGGTAGAAAAGCAAAGCAGAAGTGCCCTATAGGCAGAGCGACAGGTGGATAGCTTTGTTTCAGGCAACCAGCTGCCCTTCCAAAGCTTGGATTCCGTAAGCGCACCATGCCTTTCCGGTCAGTCTCTCCCTTAAATAGATGACTGTTATGTGACGTTAAGTCTGGATCTGGAACCCAAACTCTGAGATAAAACTGAAAATCACAGTTAAGTCTGTGTTAGTTTTGTTCCAGTTTTACTTTCCTCTCACCCTGGTTTTCTTCTGAAATGATCTATTTAAATTAATCTAGAATGGATTATTAAGAAAAGTTATAAAAAACTTAGGGGTACATTTGCTTGGTTCTGAATATATTTGCTCTAGCTTATTAGCTATATACTTTTAATTTCTTCATGTGAACAATGAGGACTAGTTGACCTTTAGGATTGGTGAGCAAGGATTACAAGGAGTGTATGCAGAGAGAACCAGCAGTCCTGGAGAGGAGGCCCTCAGTGGACTAGCCCTAGCACCATTCTGGCAGCCTGGGGGAGGAGGTCACTATTCAGATTTCCTAGAACAAAGAACTGCGAGCACAGAGCGCACGGCAGGGGTGTGTTTAGGGATCGCTGACCCTCAGTGTCTTTAGATCTGTGTCAGCTGTCAAGCTGCAGCCATCACCTCAACCTCCGGCTAAGTCCTGAGCACAGCAGCACAGTACAGACTTGGGTGATGCAGACTTTGCTTCAGAACTCCCCATTAGATCCAGGCAGCCACTGGCCAATCCCTCCATCCCTTCTTTTCTCAGGTTTCATCTGCTCCAATCGGTCACTGGAACTCTTAATTGTATCTCAGAACCTGCTTTGCAGGGGTCCCGATGATACAACCATCAGCCCTCAGCTCACTTTACACAGCATTAGTTCGCATGCAGATAATTTAGCTGCACCCTATTTTCTCTGTATTTGTTAAGAAATCTTGTACTTCTAGATCTTCCTAATCAGTGCATGTTATAGCCTTTCTAAGAATTCCGAGTTAATAAAATACCAGAACTTACCAGCGCAGGCTCCAGGCGCTGAGGCAGCAGAGCATCCCTGACTGCACTGCTTTCAGGAGCTGAACTAAGAGGGGAGCACAGGACCTTGCTGTCCGGATGACCAGAGCTCAACTTTGTCTGAACAAGTGGACCTCCATCTTCAGATTCTTTTTCAGGCTGAAACACATTCCCAGAATGAAATATAATTCACAATGCTATAAAGCATTCTCAGGGATCCTATTGCTTCTAGTTGCAAAAAAATAAGATTTAAACTCGAGGACAAATGATTTTCTCAGAAAAGAGAATGTAGGGGTATATATCTCCCGCATCATAAGACAAAACAACCCAAAGCCCGACATATGCTTAAAATAATGTGTTCCATGTATTTAAATGAAAAATCTGGTAAAAGACAAGACAGGTTGAACTCAGTTCTACCACATTTGAGGGGATAACGCTCACATCGTGTTCTACAAGGTTGGAAATGTGGCTTGATCAGCGGCAGAGCACTGGACCAGCAGGGGTTAGGAGGAGCTAGAAATCCAAATAATGTTTTGCGAAAACAAAATAAATTATGAGATCTGTTCACTAACACTTAAACTATGGAAAATATTAAATATATCTATTATTGTCTTTATTATTCAATAATCTGTATTTGAGAAACCACATCCTAAAAAAGGAAATTCTCTTAACATCAGGATATGCTAATTAACCCTAAACTGAATATTATAAATGTTTCTAGTTATGGATTTATCTCGTGGTTTCATAATATATTTATAATACTATAGTGCTTAAATACAAGCATGGCAAACATAAGTCCGGAGGTAAAATTTGAATTTCACATAAAATTAGTGGTGGTCTAATTGTGAAGATTCTAAGTTGGGTGAGGGTGTGAGGATGGCAGAATGTGGGGAAGGAAGTAGGAGCTAAGAAGGTATAATCCCTCTCAACGAGTAAATGTGAGAATAGAGAAAAGAGCGAAGCATGCAGCAGCCTCCCCAACTGACTTCTTTCCTCTGAAGGTTTTTAGCTCGTGAAGATAGACATCTCCTTCAGCCTTGACATTATTCTAAACAGCTCCATCCACCAGGCAATGGACACACACAGCTGACCTCTCTGTCCCTTGACGTCTATGCTGCCTTTTCCCTCACGCCTCTATAGTTATGTCACCATTAAGCTTAGCTCTTGCTCCAATAGAAACTTCAGAATCACCAATTCAGACAGCTGCCTATGCCTTGTTTGAGTGAAATAACATGCTCCCCTCGTTAAAACCTGTAGTCCGAGAGGATCCTGTTAGTATATCTTCACCATAGTCCTCCTTCAGTCTTCTTCATAGCTTATCTAACCAGTAGGTGATTATTTGACAGCACAACTAATTTCTTATCCCTGCTCCTCCTATCACAGATGCCTCCTCAACCTCAGGCAAGCCCTCACTCCCACAGCCTCTGTGCCACCAGTATAACTGGACACCAGTTGAATTGTGAAATCTGCCAAAACACAGGTTCAACATAAGTCGTCTCACACAGACAACTCTACTACACATGTCTAGCTTCTACACATGGCCATTTCACACGTGCTCCAGTTTCCTCATATGTGTCTTCTTCCCTTTGCAAGTTTCAGCCGAAAAACTTTCACCATATACCCTATATGGTGCTACAAACCCAACCCGTAACAACAAACTATCAAACAGGATGTCACCTAAGCTGCAAAAATGTCAAGGCTCAGTGCAAAATGTGAGGCCTTGGTTTAAAACCATTAAGAGTTTACAGGTATTTTTTTGGTTCTTTTTTTCGGAGCTGGGGACCGAACCCAGGGCCTTGCGCTTCCTAGGTAAGCGCTCTACCACTGAGCTAAATCCCCAGTCCAAAAAAAAAAAAAAAAAAAAAAAAAAAGAGTTTACAGGTGGAGTAGAACGCTGATTGGCTGAATGTGGTACGTGCCCTTTCAAGTGCAAATTCAACCCTCTCATACTGCGTTTATAAACCTACCACAATGGCTATGACCCTTCTGTTGAAGGGCCAGTATCCATGCTTAAATTCTACACTGATGCCTTCTCATCTTCTTATAGACTTCTCTCTCCAATATAATATGGACATTTAAAATTAACATAGTGCCTCTTACATAGTTTTATTGAGACACAATTCAACATATGCTAAAGTTCACTTAACAATGAAATACTTTAAAGATCTTTCTAGTCGTGCAACTATTACCACAATCTAATTTTAGAACAATTTTGCTACTAAAGTTTCATATCAGTGATAAATTTCCATTCTACTACTAAGTAACCTTTTCTGTAATTCTGTCTTTATATATTTTCCACCCTGGGTATTTCTTGTAAATGGAATCCTAGAGTATGTGGTCTTCTGTGACTTGCTTTTTTCATGTCGCGTACTGTGTTCAGTTTTAGCATGCATCAGTGCTTGTTTTTAGTTGCTGGATAATATGTTATTATATTATGCTATATTATATTTTGCTATATTTTATGACTCAATTATTAGGTGGGCATCAGAGTTATTTCTATTCTTTGGCAATTATAAAAAATTGTAAGTGCTTATGTATCCGTTTTTGTGATAGATATTTTTAGTTTTTCTTTGGATTATTTATTTTTCCTTAAAAGTTAAGATAGAATTGCTGGATCCACATTTACATTTTTTGAGGACTCAACAAACTGTTTTCCAAAGTATCCATGCCACTTTACATTTTCAGCAGGATCCAATTACTCCATACCCTCACCAATATTGGTTATGGTCTTTTTTATTGTGGTCATTTTACTGGGTGTGAATAAATATATTATAAGTGGCTCTGATTGGCATTTACTCGATGCATAATTACAGTGAGCATCATTTCATGTGCTATTGGCCATTAGAGGATAATAGGGACATTTTAAACACTAGGATATCATAATAATAGACTTATATTCAGGAAGAGACGTCTCTGATAAGCATAGCTTTTGAAACAAGGCAGAACACACAGTAGCAGAGAAATGGCACTAATATAAGATAGAACACACTTCAATCTCCAAGTATTAGATCTGTATGTGAGAAGGGGCACAGCAGTTGCCCCTTGTGAGAAGTTGCATTATGGAGTAGACGTTCTAGTTGAAAGACAAGAACAGGTTCCAGGAGGAATGAGAAAGAAGTAAAGAGAATGGAGGAAGCATGTGGAAGACTTTCTTTCATTGCTTTAAGGCAATGGATTGAAGTTTGAGTGAAGTGAACTACATTGCCAGGCCATGGGATGCTCCAGCTGCCTACTGGGTAAAATTCAGTGCTATGCTCCCATCTTCCTGTCCACCATTTTTAGTAGTCTTCAAAACTGATCTCCAGCTTTTTAGTAAAATGGCTTGAGTCCCAGCCTCTCCATTCAGTTGTTACTCTTCTTTTCTGCTATTTCCCATTAGGGATCTTCTCCCCCACCCCCAGTCTTGCACTTTGCCTCTGCTCCTTCTGCTGCAGCTTCTTGGTCTTCAACTTCTCTTCGACCTTGGTAAGCCAGTGGCTCTGGGCTCTAGTCTTCTTAGGCCTTAGGTCCAGAGGCTTGTTCTTTCTTGCCCTTGTAGAAGTTCCCCAGGTTTCCTTTTGAGTCTGGTTAATGACACTGAGGACACTGGTGATGGAGTTGCAGATTTGTATTTGGTAGCTTGGATACCTCACAGCCTGTTACCTTGGCAATGAGAAGCTGGGACAGTTCCACCTTCAGATCATCCAATTGTTGTTTCAACGGCTCCTCCTTCTTGCCCCAAAGGTCCCAAGCCTGAATCTCGGCCATGGCTGAGTTTAATGTTGGGTTCTATACATAATTATGAGCTTCCCCACTTTCACAGCTATAACCTATCCCAATTTGGTTTGATACTCACTGGTCTATTAAAATCATTCTTGCTGAAATCATCAGACTTTCATGATCTTAAATGCAATTCACAATTCTTTTTAAAATTAATACAATTTTTGAATAGTTTTGAATTCATATCAAGGTTGAACAGAACTGACTTCTCACACAGTCCTGTCCACCCCTCCCACTGTTACCATCCTCTATTTGGCGCTGTGTTTGACATCATCAATGAGTCTACACTCATACCAGTTAATTTTGTGGTTCACTTAAGGCTGTATATGTGCTGTAGTTTTGCACAAATGTTTAACACGAATCCATCATGTACTATCATAAAGAATAGCTTCTTTGCTCTAACAAACATCCCCTATACTTCACCTCCTCATCCCTTTCTTCTTCCAGTTCCTGCCAACCATTAGGTTTTTGTTCATTTTTAGATCTCCATAGTTTTGTCTTTTCTAGAATAGCACAGAGTTGGAATCACATAAACCATTTCAGATAGGTTTTTTCACATGGTTTGACAACCCCATCGCTTTATAAATTACTAGTGTGCGTATGTGTATGAGTACAGGTGCACCTTCACCGTGACCTGCATGTGAAGGTGAGGGGACAGTGTTAGGAATGGCTTCTCTCCTTCTGCCATAGGTTCCAGGGATCAGACTCATTCATCAGGCTGTGCCACAAGAGCCCTGACCTACCGTCTCATCTGCCCACTCACTGCTTGCTCGTGTTGAATAACAGCACACCATTTGGAGACTCCACAGTCTGTGTTTATGCTCATCTATGCAAGAATTGGTTTGGTCACTTGTAAGTTCTAGAGATTATGAATGGAGTTGCTATGCACATCCATGTGCAGTTCACAATTTGTGTGGACTCAAGATTTCCCTTCATTGGGTAAACACTAAAGACTCATTGCTGCGTCTCAGGTAAATGCATACTCAGTTTTGCTAAAAGAAATGCACAAACTTGTCTTCCAGCATGGCGGTGTCATCTGCAGCCTCCCAGCAGTGACCGAGTGTCCTGTTACTACACATCGCAGCAGAACTTGGCATTGTCAGTGTAGATGTGGAACATTCTACGGTGTTTTTTACTTACAATTTTCTATGAGCATGTGGTGGTGAGCAACTTCTAGCCATCTTCCTGCCGTCTGCAAACCTTTTAAATGAAGTATCTGCTCAGATCTTTTGTCTATTACTTCGTCTTCATATTTGAGCTTTAAAAGTTCTCTGTGTTTTGGATTATCATAATATATACTTTTTAGAAATATGAGGCTTGTCTTCTTTCTTTTTTTCTTTTTTAAGATGAATATTTCATGTTAGTACACTGTGGCTGTGTTCAGACACACCAGAAGAAGGCATCAAATCCCATAGCAGATGGTTGTTGAGTCACTATATGGTTGCTGGGAATTGAACTCATGATCTCTAGAAGAGCAATCAGTGCTCTTAACTACTGAGCCATCTCTCCAGCCTGTCTCCTCTTTCTTAACTTTGGCACACACATGTGCACACACATTTTTGAGACAATGAGTTGATTTGGGTAGACTAGCTGACCAACAATGCCCCTCCACCCAGCCCCCAGGGATGCTCCTGATTCTGCCTCCCAGTACTGGGATGACAGGAATATGCTACTGCACCCAGCTTTTGCATGTGTTCTAAGGATTAAAACGGAACCATCTCTCCAGCCCCTCCAATAACACTGTGATCGATCAGCTGCTCAGGGCAAGATTGAGAAGTCTTTCTCAAAGCTTGTCACTTGCCACTCCATCTTCTATGTCAATCTGTCAGCTCCACAGGCAAAGTCATACTTCAATCCACACACATCTCGCCACCTCTCCTATAAAGCACATTCATCAAAGCCAACACAAAATCCCTCACCAAAAAATTGTTAGAATGTTTTATGATAGCTCTCCTTCCTAACGTGTTTGCTGTTTCCCAATTTATTCCCTAATCTTTACAAAAGAAAGAAAGGGGACTTTAAATCAAGAAAGACCTGCTGAAAACTACTAAAAAATGGTAAAAATAGAAGCCTGTTTTCTCAACTATATGATAGATACCATCAGACAATCAGACAAATAAAACAATTATCTGACTGGATGATATCTATGTTTTAAAAACCCAATACAATTAATGAAAGGCTTTGAAAGCCTTCCCCAGAGAACTTCAGATTCCAAGCCTAACTCACTACAGTCTTCAGCATGAAATGTCGCTCTGGCTACACATAACCCTGTGCCTTAATGAATAACATATACACAGTATTAAAGGAAAATCAGAGAAATGTAAAATACATTTTCATTCTCTTTATTAAACGTATATAAAGTATATATTCACATATGGTCTACATAGTTTTTTCACAAACGAGTAAATTTTATTTTCCCAAATGCTTTTTCTATTGCCCAAACTGCACAGAAAATAACTTCTATATGTGTTAATTAAAATCACATATTTTATCAGTGCAATTATTTGTATAGTTATCCTGCTTCAATACTTGCCTTTTTCTTTGTTGTCTTGATTGTTGGAGGGCCAGTTTTCTCAGTGCATATGACTCCAGAAGCTGCACTTTCTACAAATGAAAACATAGTTTCAGTCTATTTAACAGGCCATTAACTCTAAGTACAGAAGACAGAGATTTCAAAATCAAAATTGAAACCAAACTAAATCCTCAATTTTAATGACTTTACCTCTTATACAGAAGGAAAAACCTAATGTGTGTTGAATAATCTAACTCACCTGAGATAGAAGGGAATATCCTTTAAAGATTTATGTCAGACAAGGCTGTTGATAGCCAAGTGGTTAAGAGAACTGACTGCTCTTGCAGAGGACCTGCACTTGATGGCCCACACCCATGTGGTGGTCCACAGCCATCTGTAACTGCAGTTCCAGGAGTTCCAGTGGCTACTATTGGCACTGGACATGCATGGTTCACACATTTACATACAAGCCAAAACATGCACACCCCTAAAATAGAAGCCCATCTCAGAGCTCCATGTTTCACAGAAGTAAATATATGGTTTACTTTTGACTTAGCAGGGATGTGTGTGAGTGAGTGAAGTTCTTTACTTCTCCTCCCCTGTATTTTAACACTCCCTTTCTCCTGTGACCTGCCTCTCAGTATTGGGACATTTACTTATGAATGAAATGAGGTTTCGGGGCTGGGGATTTAGCTCAGTGGTAGAGCGCTTACCTAGGAAGCGCAAGGCCCTGGGTTCGGTCCCCAGCTCCGAAAAAAAGAACCAAAAAAAAAAAAAAATGAGGTTTCTATGTTGCCCAAACTTGAATTCCTGGGTGTAAGCCATTTTCCTGCCTCAGCCTTTTGAGTAGCAATCTTTTCAAGTACCTGCTACTACACCTGGCTTTATCAACATTGAAAACAAATTCAGGCCTGGCCTGTGTTATTTAAACTTTTCCTGTGCTCCATATTCCCCGCTTGTGGGCCACCTCCTACCTGTGGCTGCATTTCTCCAAGGGCTCCTTTAGCTTACTCCAACATTGCTTAGCCCTCTGGACAATAGGCAGGGAGATAACTACGGAGGATAACACCATGTACAGAGAGCTGGAAGAATGTTGGTCTCTAGTTTTAAATACTCAGTGACTTCCAAATGCCTGCATTGTACATGTGCTAAGCTTCTAAAGAATGGGCTGTTTTGCCTGTTACTCAGATCACCCTCATCCTTTCCAATATTTCCCTATGAAAACAGCCTGGGTTCCACCCTTTGACAGTGACATTTGCATAACTAATTAAGGAAATGTTGAAAAAAAGAGGAATACAGAAGCACATTATAATTCCATAGTCACTACTCTACTCTACTATCATGTTCTTAAAATAACATTTTCCATTACAAAGCAAAACTTTTGATTTGAGAAGACCTAGGTACAACTAGGATTGGTTTTTGTACCATGACCCCTTTCCCATTAATGTTTTTCTCCCCGTGTGTTTTCTGGTGCTCAGTATTTAGCACGGGTACTGTGCACACAGGCAATCATGCTACAACTGCAGGTCTCACTTTGTCTTTCATTGCCTTGCTTCTCTTAGTGTAAGAAATAAATCCTTAAGGTCCATTTTTAGTATAAGGTATGCTTAGGGTGCCACAAAGAGTCACACACAAGCAGGAGTCAGTCACTAGGCCCCTCTCTCCTAACTGGTTGCTGGTACCTGCTTCTCTCTGAGCTCTTGGGTTGAAAAGCTGCAGGCGGTCTGCTATGAACAGCGTTAGGAGACTGTAACTGTCTGGAGCATCAGCCCATAGGAAAGGGAGCAGACAGGGATTCCTTGTGAACAGGGACTTTGAAAAACAGTTTTGGGGCTGGAGAGATGGCTTAGCCGTTAAAGGCTAGGCTCACAACCAAAAATATAAAAAACAGTTTTGTACCAAACCAGCCATTTTTGTCTTTTCTTTATGCTGTGTCCCCTTTCTTCTTTATATTTTAAAGCCACTGCAAGTCTGGGTTATCTTTCTTGGCATTTTACAATCTTTAAACTCAAGTGAAACAATGAAATCCTGTAATTTTATTTATTAAATAATTAAATCCTTTAATTTTTATTGTTTTAGTATTTATTGGAAATAGAGTCTCCTCTCATACAATATGTTCTGACTACAATTTCCTCTCCCTCCACTCCTCTCAGCATCCCTCACCTCTCCTCTCCCCCAGATCCTCTCCCCCTTCATTTCTCTTTAGAAAAGAACAAGATTCCAAGAAACAGCCAAACAGGACAAAATAGAATACAGTAAGACAAGGCAAACACGCTCTCTCAAGGCTGGACAAGGCAACCCCCTAGGAGGAAAACGTCCTGAGAATAGTCAAACGCATCAGAGATACACATTCTTCCACTATTAGAGTCTCACAAAATGCCAAGCTAACAGCCACAACATCTGTTTACCTGGTGTAAACCCATGTAGCTTCTTGCTTGCTGCTTCAGTCTCAGTGAGCTTCAGAATGAATATTAAGATTTTTTTCTATTTCTCTAACCTTTTGATGGTGTTATTACAAAGTGAGGGCCTCACAGTTCCCTTTGAGGGTTGTAGTTTTTGACCTCCCAGTGGACCTCCCTAATAGAATGGACAGTCCACTCCTCCCTTGGACTTGGGCCTTACAGGCTCGGCCTCTACCACTAGAATACTATCATTCAGAACAGGAACACATTTAATCTCCCCCCCCAGGATAGGGTCTCAAGTATTTAGCTCTGGTTGTCTTAAAACTCACTATGTAGACCAGGAGGGTCTCTTAAAAACAGCTTCTTATGAAGATTTTAGAGTTAAGTTTATATGTTAGGTTTATATAAACATTTGAAATAATTACTCACTGAAGAAACAATTCTTCAAATTTGCTTCCAAATACATGCTATAATATTTGTTGCAAGAAATAAAGAAAACAGGGACTAAAGACCCTATTTAAAGACTAAGTATATATATCACGCTGGCTTCTTGAAAATAACTTCTTAAAATGTAAGTTTCACAACTAAGTTGATATTTTCAGTTCATATAAACATTTGAAATAATTAAGTTATTCCTTGATGAAGGAACAATTCTTCAATTTTGCACCCAAATAGATTTATAAAACTTGTGGCAAGAAATAAAGAAAACAAGGGCTGAAGAGGTAGCTCGGTGTTTAAGAATACTGGCTGCTGCTCTTCCAGAGGACCTGAGTGTGATTCCCAGCACCTCTGTGGCAGGTGTTTATAACTCCAGTTCCAAAGAATCTGCTCTTCTCTTCTGGGTTCTGCAGACACTGCATGCATACGGTACGCAGGAACACATTTAGGCAAAACACCCTCAAAGTAAAGTTTAAAAAAATAAGAAAATAGGGGTTGGGATTTAGCTCAGTGGTAGAGCACTTGCCTAGCAAGCGCAAGGCCCTGGGTTCGGTCCTCAGATCCAAAAAAAAAACAAAAACCAAAAAAAATAAAATAAATAAGAAAATAAAGATCTGGCCTAAACTGAGGCTAATGATATAAATGTCTTGTTAAGTTCACTTCCATAATAAATTGAATAACAGAGGGCCAGTAATACAAGACATTTTGCTGACCCCATTGTTTTTCAGTCATTACATATAGTTCAATTGTTCTCTCCTATTACTGAGCCTGCAGGGGCAGAGAAAATGTTGTGCCTTCTGGAATGTAACAATGCCTGGTACAGAACATACCAAGTATGTTTCTTTAAGAACAAACTATGGGTGTTGTGTGCATAATTAAGAAACATTTTCTAACCCCATGAATATCCTTCCTGCCTTCCTTTTTTTTTTTTTTTTTTTTTTTTTTTTTTTGAAATGAGGTCTGGCTCTGCATCCTTGGCTGACCTGAACTTGCTCTGTAGACCAGGCTGGCCTCTAACTCAGAGATTCTTCTGCGTCTGCTTCCTGAGTGTTGGGATTAAAAGTGTGTACTACCACACCCAACCAAATCTTTACTTTTAAAATGCAACCAAGCTAAAGTGTTTCCTGGGGTAACAAGTAATCAGCAGATGGTATACTGTAGCAAAAACAAATATGTAACCATGTAAATAAACTAGTGCCAGTAATTATTACCTGATGCTAGGTTTGAAGTATACTTTGGTTCTGGAGAAATATGTTGGGCCTCTAATGTCATTCCTCTGTAATAAGAACAAATTAATGATATTTTCTAATCTTTTAGTAACTTTCAGTTATCCTCAAATTATACTAAAAATAAAGATGTGCAATTAATTATTCTGTAGGGGAAATACAGCTGGTTAGAAAAATGTATCATGTTTATAATAACAGTTAACAGTAACATGTACGTACATGTTTATCAGTATGACACATGTCTCTAGAGGAAAACCATAATGTTTAGAATTACACAGACTGGAGTTTAAGTCAGATCAGTTACTCACACTTTAGGGGCCTTGAGAAAGCTAAACTTGTCCCCAATCTCACTCTTCCTATTTATGCAAAAGAGATAGCAAGCCTGCTACCTAAGAATCTGGTGTGATATTTTTTGATCTGAGTGATGTTTTTAGAGATGAATATCTTTCTCTCTTTGGAACTTCCACAAAAGAGATTGTGTTTTGTTCTAACTGAACACATAGGAGAAGATGAGCTAGTATAATAATGGGTATGGATCCAAAGGATTCAGCGTTTGCCCCCAAAACATGATCTGAGCAAGACCGAAGATTTCCTTAACATGGGAGTTGACAGCCCGATGTGAAAGCAGACTCTTCTAGATTCTTTTACTGGTTAATTGAAAAGTTGGCTGAGTAAAGAACAAGCTGTTTTCTCTCATTTTCCTTTAAGCTGAAATGTTCAAATAAAACTGCCTTGCAGGGTTGGGGATTTAGCTCAGTGGTAGAGCGCTTGCCTAGGAAGCGCAAGGCCCTGGGTTTGGTCCTCAGCTCCAAAAAAAAAAAAAAAAAAAAAAAAAAAAAAAAAAAAACCTGCCTTGCTTCTGACTGAACTTTCATGTAAACTTCTTACCAATGCATCCTGGGTATTCTCTGAATAAAGAGCAATTCTTAGGTGGTAGAGTCCAGTGTATTAGCACAACGCCAAACTCCTACTGGTCAGCATTCACTTTCCCCGGCCCTGCTCGCACTCAGTGCTATGGGAGAGCAGCTCTGTCTGGTTTCTTCTCTAAGTTCTTGCTACCCTCGACCAGCACAGCACATGAATACTTGTCTGACGCTGGATTTCTCTGGCATAGGATCAATATGATGTGGAGGTGGAGTTCCTACATTCTGTAAATTGTCTATTTTCTTATGTTTTCTAAAAGTATTCATTGATAGTTAAATTACTTAAAATTTTTCACAATCTGCTTCTGAAAATCTTTTGTTTATTTATATACATCACAAATGCTGCCCCGCCTCCTGGTCCCCTCCCCCTCACAGGGTCCCTCCCTCCATCCCCCATTCCCTTAAGATTCCCTTAAGTGGTTCTCAACACCTTTGGAACAAAATAAAACTCCAACCCTCGAGGAGGCCTTGCACAGTTCCGATTGTGGCTACGATTGTGGCTACGATTGTGGCTATCCTCTTGAACTGAGATCCCTTCTCTCTCACAAACACTGTGTTCAGTACCCGTGCCCTGAACCAACTGCTTCCTCCAGTAACACTTCTCCCCAGTCCTCCCCATGGTGCGTTTACCACTTTTTCTTTCTCAAGAGCCTCATCATTGAGAGATATTGGCATCATTTAATAATAACCGTCTCCGTAATAATCCCTCTGAAATAGAACTTCGAGTGCTTTTGAAATAATTACACAAATAATCTTATTTGATGTCAATGTTCCTAGGTCCTATTTACTGATAATGATCCTAGGAGCCAACAGAGGTCGGTCTGCTCTTAAACTTTTACAGAGCTACACAGAAGACTAAGTAAGCAGTGCGTATTTATGGAAACTCAATGCTATACTGGATAGTATATGTGGTTAGAATCAAACAGAGCAGGGTTTAAAATCTGCTTTGCTACTTTTTGGCAATGCACAATGAATACAGACTTTTCCTTTTCAGATTACCAAAAAAATCTAAGAAATTAGAAGTCTAATTCAATTTAGTTAGATGTATAATTGTTTGTAATCCACAAGTGTTTAACATTTTACCCATAATACTGATTTCGTTTGATATGAATTTAGACAGAGAAAAGGTGCCTTTCCATCTGCTTGCATTAAGAGAGAAATCACTCTGCCAATTGTGCATCCAATCTATAGACTTCCAAAAGCCAGACTGAAACAGAGCCCAAGGAAGACCAAGCTGGAAATGCTTACGATCAGTTCACTAAGGTGGATGTCAAAGCCGTCTATTAATAGCCAACATGAATTTAAAAAGGCTTGACTGACAAAGCTCCACAAAGTGAAGCCTGACTCGATTTTGACAAAATAACTTCAGTGAGATAAAAATATACCCACTGGGGGTTGGGGATTTAGCTCAGTGGTAGAGCGCTTGCCTAGGAAGCACAAGGCCCTGGGTTCGGTCCAAAAAAAAAAAAAAAATACACCCACTGATTTTTTATAAAACATTATCTAACATATGTGCTATTAACCAAACTGTGGCGTCAGCCTTGACTGCTTTCTCTCATTGCATCTCTGAATCCACCAACAAATCCTATTCACTCTACTTTCAGATATCCTAGAAGCTCCGTCTATTACCCCAGAGCCCTCCTCTGGGTGGTCCTTCTGTCCAAAGTGCCCATCGCCCATCTTGCCCTTCCTTTGGAGAACTGTTCAAATGATGCCTTTCCAATGGCAACCTTCCTACCACACTGTTTAAGGGAGCAAGCCTCAGCCCAACACTGCAGAGCCCATCTTGCTTTATTTCCTCAGTATCCTTCTTTACAACACAGCATGTAGCAGCATATTTGCCTGTCCAATGTTGGTCTCTCCACGATGCCGTCTGGACTTGATGCGGGCAGCGTTTTTGTGATTGATTGATTTTACTCCCCACTCTACTCCAGCAATTCAAACACTCCCAGCACAGAGTACAAGCTCAGCAAACACTGAATGAATGAAGCTCATCTGACTTTGTAGAATGGCAGTCATCACTATTACACAACTCTTACAATAAGGGGTTTTGAACAGCACAACATCAAATGGTTTAGTTCTTACATTTTTCTCTGGCATTTTTCATAGTTTTCTGAAGAGGAACCTATCAAAGGAGGGGAAATCAATCCATTAGACATAGAGATAATTCAAAGGTGCCCGTGAAGATAAAATTATTCTGGATAAAAATAAATATTTCTCTTCAACATACAAAGTGACTGAACTTCGGTTTTATGTTTTAGACTGTTTTATCGTGGTTTTTTTTTTTTGTAATTTTCTCTTAAATCAGACAAAGGTATTTTGAAAGTATCAAAGTAAAACATAACAAAAAGTATTATGAAATACTATAGGATACATAAATATTTAGACAGTTCTTTATAATCTGGATGTCTTTCACAACTATTATCTTGGGAATTTTACACTAATCATGTCAACCAAACACACCAATTTATTTTTTCACCATCTTACATATGAGAAAACAATGGTTGGTTACAAAGTGCACCAACAGTGGGGTTTAGGCACAGTAAGAAAGATTATCTCACAAACTAGGGCAGGCCAGTGAGATGAGTAAGTTCTACAGCTTGCCAAGTACGTACCAGGCCCAGGTTCAGTCTCTAGCCACACAGACAAAACAACAATAACAAGACAGACTGAGTGAGGCTGGGAGAAGCCTCAGGCCCTAAAGGACTTGACAATTATGCATGAAGACCGGAGTTTGAACCCCAGGAGCCATGTTGTGGAAGCAAAGAACCAACTCCGAAAAGCTGTCCTCTGATCTTTGCAAGTGTGTCTTGGCACACATATATGTACATGCACTCACATCTATATATTAAATAACTGTAATTATAAAAATTAGGGGATGGTAAGATGGTTCACTGGGCAGAGGTGCTTGCTGCCAAGGATGACAATGTGAATTTATCTGCAGGACTCCTTCGGGTTGTTCTCTGAACTCTGTATTTGCACTATGGCATATGCAAATACTCATACATCCTGCATACACACATACAGACACATAATAAATAAAATGTAAACAATAAAATAAAGCCCATATGTACTAAAACTATTGTTAGTTATTATTTGAAGCCAAAAGCAATCTCAGCTTATAGGTTTAGCGTGGAAATCATTTAGGAGGGAAGAGAATGTTAGTTTCATTTTCCAATACACATGAGGGATTTTCTTATATATTTGGTTGTGAGCCTAGCCTTTAACAGCTGAGCCATCTCTCCAGCCCATGAGGGATTTTCTAAGTGAGAGGAAAGAAAAGAATGTAAAAACTCACTCAAAACTGCAGAGAGGTTTGCAAACTGTGGCGCCTTCTCTATCACTACTGCTTTACTGGTGTCTAGAAGAGTAGAATTCTTGTAGAGCATGTAATCTTCCAACTTGGGATGCTCCCAATCTAAAAAGCAAAATACATCATGGTGTACACACACACACACACACGCACGCACGCACGCACGCACGCACGCACACACGCACGCACGCACGCACGCGCATGCGCCTATGAGCTAAGTAAGTAAATAAATGTCATTTTAAAATGACGTGAGTGTAAAGTTTAGAATGACAGAACACAGGACAAGTAATGATGGCCTCAGGTAGGAGTCTAAAGCCTAGTTCAATCCTCTGTCCTTCCTCGTCTTCCATCTAGGTCTTTGCTCTACAGAGACCACTGAGCTGCAGGACGGCAGCACACACATACTGGCTCACTCTCGTTTGCTGTACTCCTCTCTGCTCATTAAGCCTCGTGTCGGTGAGCAGCAGTCACACTGCCATTAGCTGGTATTGGTTTTAAGCTTTCTATCGACCTCAGCTATAGAGGAATGGTGCTATTCTTGTTGCATCCCTGTCTGTACTTTTCTCACGGTCCACGACATGATAATAATCTATCATCAGATGTTCTTTTTATGTGTGGAGACCATGGACTGAACCTAGGGCCCCAGGCATGCTAGGCAAACACTCTGCCACTGACATCTATGCCCAGACATAGTCAATGTAGACATCATGGTGATAAGATACTATACAAATCTTATTCTTCTGGTACACTGTGGCAATCGTTTGGCTTTCCTGAATCATGTTTCCTTCTCTCCCCAGATGATTTAGTTTTTTTATGTGATTCTACTGTTTAATCTTAAACATGGCAGGATCAGCGTCCCTGATGAGAACCCAGGAGAGACTACTGGTGAAGCTGCGGCCCAGTTGCACCAGAGAGCCCCCCATTTTGGAGATGCCAGCACTATGGGGTGACAGCCAAGGGTAGCAGCAGCTATAAGAAGGAGCTGGCCTGAGACAGGCGACATACTGTGTGTGTTTTGTAGGTCCTTTGGAGCTCAGAGGATTATGAGTAGTCTGGTTATCAAGTACTTAATGTTTTTCACTACTGAACTTTGACTTCGCTTTAATTTTATTTTGACTGTACCCTGATTCTTCTCTCTCAGAGTAAGGAAGTATGTAACTTATTTTATAGAAGCCCACCGTTAGGACTTACAAGTTTAGAGAGACTTTGAAATTTTAGAGTAACTTTGGATACCTTAAAGTGTGTTGATATTTTAGAGAAACTCTGAATTTTTCAAAGAGATTTTGAATGGTTTAAATACACTGAATTTCTATATTTTTGTTTTTGACATGTGGTCTCTCAGTGTAGCCCTGGCTGTCCTGAAACTTACTATGTAGACCAGGCTGGCCCCAAATTCACAAAGATCTGCTTGCCTCTGTCTCCTGAGTGCTATGATTAAAGGCAGCTCCAGGTTCAGTGAGATACCCTGTCTCAAAAGATAAAGTGGAGAGTGGCTGAGGAAATCAGTTTACACACACACGTGCCCACAAACAAACACACAATTGTGGTTTTTATGTCTGGGAAGAATGGAACTCAAATTTTGATTAGCGTTGCACTGAATCTTCATACTGCTTCTGACAGGTTGAACATTTTTACAATATTAATTCTTCCAGGTCACAGGCATGCGAGGTCTTTCCTTCTGGGGTCTTCCTTTTTCAGTGTTTGGACATTTTCATCATAAAGTTCTTTCCCTTTCTTGGTTAGATTTATTGTAAGGCATTTTATTTTGAGGAGGGATATTATTCATGGGATTGCTTCCCAGGTTTCTTTCTGAATATGTTTGTCTTTGGTACAGAGAGAGGTTATTAGGGTGTATTAATGTTAATTTTATATCCTGCTACTTTACCGAAAATGTTTATCAGCTCTAAGAATTTTCTAGTAGAATCTTTAGGGTTTTTTAACCTATGCAATAATATCATCTGAATAATTAGATTTCTTCCTTCCCTAATCATAGGCTGAATATCTTCCTTTCTTGTCTTACTTCTCTAGCTAAGACTTCAAGCAATATACTGAACAGGAGTGAAGACAGGGGACACTTTGTCATGTTCTTGAACTCAGTGGAAATCTAAGTTTTTTCCTTGGCAAGTCCAAACCAATTAAGAACGTTTCTAGGCCTTTCTTTTTTTTTTTTTTTTTTTTTTGGTTCTTTTTTCGGAGCTGGGGACCGAACCCAGGGCCTTGCGCTTCCTAGGCAAGCGTTCTACCACTGAGCTAAATCCTCAAACCCTCTAGGCCTTTCTTATGTCTGTTCACTGATACCATTATGTCTGTTCACTGATACCATTATGTCTGTTCACTGATACCTTTCTTATGTCTGTTCACTGATAGCTTTCTTATGTCTGTTCACTGATAGCTTTCTTATGTCTGTTCACTGATAGCTTTCTTATGTCTGTTCACTGATAGCTTTCTTATGTCTGTTCACTGATACCTTTTTTATGTCTGTTCAGTGACACCATTGCCCAAAGAAATCTACACGGTTCATCCAAAGCCAAAGGACAGAAAACCAGCACAGTGAAATGAGTCATTCAGATCAACAAATCAAAACGTCACAGCACCCTGCTTTTAGCAGGTCCTAAAGTCATCTAATCCATAATCCCAGCACTTGGAATGTTGAGACGGAGGACTCAAGTTCAGTTTAAGGCTTGCCCGAGCTATATACCAAGAAAGAGGCTCCCTCTAAGTAAAAGGGAACATTTACCATATCTGCCATTTAAAAATTACATCAATGTCTGTGTACCTGTGTGCATGTATGTGTGCATGTATGTGTGCATGTATGCATGTATGTACACACGAGTGTGCATGTGTGCACACACGTGAGTATGTGCATGTGTGTACATGTGTACAACTTATAACAACACTTTTAAGTGTTGTGGTGCCATCTCACGCTTCCCAGCCTTCTACCTTATTTGTCCTTCCCTCTCTCCCTCCTCCACTAGGCTTCCCATGCCCTAGATTCTTCCCTTCTCCTTTCAAGTCATTTTTCTGTTTCATTGCAGTGTATGAGAGAAAACATACAATACTTGTGTTTTTGTGTCTGGCTTACAGTTCATGCTTTCTTCTTGCCAATGTGTGTACATGTGTGTCTTTATGAGTTAGTTTTTTTTTAAAGAAACAACTTTCTGTTGTTGTAGAAAGTTGTAGAGAAAAGCCTATGCTGTCTTCTGTTATCAACCAAAGGCTCCATCTATAATAAATAATAAATGTAACTAACTGTGAAGAAAATTCAGCATGAACATGGTCTACTTACCTGTCATATACTGAAAAGTAGGAAAATTACATAAAGTAAAAGAAAACAAATAGAAGTGGCCCGAGACAGCATATATGTTTAGAGAACAAACACACCTTCCCTGTGTGCAAAGGTACTCACTGAAGAATTTATAGACAAAGCGACAGTTTCACAGTAGAGCCACCGAAGGAGGGAATTATATTCTCACCCAAACAGTCTGCCCCTCTGAACAGTTCTGGTGATGGGAAGCTACTCCCACTGTCTTCGGTGTTCTTTGTATATGACTCTGCGTTTGAACAACTCGGGAGACAACTGGAAACATCATCCTGCATGCTTGGTCCTGTGAAGCCAAGTGAAACAAAACGGTTGACATGAATAGAGAGCAGAACTGAAATCCCAATAATACACACCTGTGTAAATGTACATGCAAATATGTATCAAGAATGTAACACTGATTTCACACATGATTACAAAGTCATAATAGTATCAATAATTTTGATTTGGATCTTAGTTGAATGCTTTGATCAATAAACATAATAAAACCCTTCCTGATGGCTTCCTTACATTTTACTTTTTTTTTCTTTTTTTCTTTTTTCTTTTTCTCAGAGCTGGGGATCGAACCCAGGGCCTTGCGCTTTCTAGGCAAGTGCTCTACCACTGAGCTAAATCCCCAGCCCCTACATTTTACTTTTATGGCCCACTCCTTATTGATTTCAGCTGTAATCTAGCTCAAAAATTCGATTTTACATATATGCAATTCATTAGCTAAGAAGAAAAAAGGATGAGTCCAGCTATTCCATCTAAAAAGCAGAGACAGACTAAATTAACACAGAATGAAGAACACGAACAGAAGACTGAACAGACATCCCAGAAATAGTCTCATAAGTATGTGCACAACTGATTTTTATGAAGACATGTAAGTGATGTAATAAAGAAAGGATTGTCTTTTAGACAAATTGCATTAGAATCACTCCATATGCATATGTAAAACCAAAACAAAGTTTGGGTGTGTGACTTTGTGGTAAAACACTTGCCTAGTTTGTATAAACCCCTGAGTTCAATCCCTATCACAACAAATTCCCTTCATTCCCCAAAATAAAACCCCAAAGAGAACAAAACCAAAACTGAGCTGAAGAGATGGCTCGGCAGTTAAGAACACTTGTTTTTCTTGCAGAGAACCTGGATTTGGGTCTTAGCAGCTGTATAGCAACTTACAAATGTCTGTAGCTCTATTTCCAGGGAGTCTGAGACTTTCCTCTACCCTCCTTGGGCACTAGGCACACATGTAGTACATATACATATACACACATACATGTAAAATAATTTATAAAAACATAACATTTAGGGGTTGGGGATTTAGCTCAGTGGTAGAGTGCTTGCCTAGCAAGCGCAAAGCCCTGGGTTCGGTCCCCAGCTCCGAAAAAAAAAAAAAAAAAAAAAACCATAACATTTATACCATACTCTATGAAACTAACTCTAAGGTAGGCACATTGGTATAAGCTCCATGGACTACTCATAGCAGCTTAGAAGGCTGAGGCAGGGAAACCTACCTGGTCTATAGAGTCAACTTAAAGTCAGCCTGGGCAACTTAGTGAGACACTTGCTTAAAATAAAAAGTATAAAAGAGATCTAGGGAAGAGAATGCAAAACCAACAGTATAAATGGAAGAGTCACACATTGTGTGGGAATCAGAGCTGTTAAAGGGCTCAGACAGACATCTTTACCTGGACTGAGGCTACTGAGAAGGCTAAACCTTAGAAAAACTCAAACTGCTCTCCCAGGAACAACAGATGAATTTATTGCTATTCACACACACACACACCTGATTCGAGACAAGTGCTAATTAAGACATTTGAAAATACAAACATGGAATGCAAAATGGTCATTAAAGGACCTAACCAATGGAAGAGGTAGCACATATGGAAGAAGACTGGATCAGGGAGATGACCATTATTGGTTCTAGTGGGTATAATGCAAGGATAACTGGGCAAGCCATAGCTAAAGGTTTTAGATTTCTAAATGCATTGTGTTTTAACTGTGGAAGATATCATTTACAAAGAGACCTCAGATCTCAAAATGCCTAGTATTTTAATTGTAGGAAATACCGTCATTTGCAATGAAATTGTGAACGAGGCATCTCTAAGGGCAGTAAGTATAAATATAAACCAGAAAGAAGGCCTAGGCTTCCAGGAATGTGCAGGCAATGTGGCAGGAGTAGCCATTAGACCAATGAGTATAGGTCCAAGACAGATATCCAGGGCAGTTTCTTGCCATTGGGAAATAAAATGGGCATGGGAGGGGCTAGCTCACAGCCCTACAGAAAAAGTATGAGCCAATTTGTCTCTTCTCAGCCAGGAAACAACGAGCAGGCAGGAAAACCTTAACTAAGTACTGCAGACCTAATGTGTGCTACCGCAGGCAGTCCTGCTCTAGACTTGGCCATAGATAAACATCTTACACTATCGCCCAAGATTCAATGGTATAACATGATTACTGGAGTTTATGGTCCTTTGCCCTCCAGGACAGTAGGAATGGTCTTGGGAAGAAGCGATTTGACTTCCCAAGGGTTCATTGTGATTCCAGGAATTATAGATGAAGATCTCAAAGGAGAAATTACAAGTGGCATATGTAAAAAGAGAGATGCAACTTAATGCCGGTGACAGGATTGCTTAGCTGTTACTCTTTCCCTTTATCAAAGGCAAAGCTGTTCCAGTAGAGATGGGTTTGGAAGTATTAGAAAGCGTGTGTTCTGGCAAACAGTTGCTAATGACCAGAGGCCAAAATTAAATTTGCCTTTAAATTGAATGGCATTGTAATAGGTTTGATAGATACAGGGGCTGATGTAACCATCATTTCACAAAAATCTTAGCATCCAGAATGAACACTTAAAAAGGTTTATATACAGTTTCTTGGAATTGGAAAGTTGTCTCAGATAAAGTGTGCAGTGGGTTAAATGTGTGGGGCAAGAAGGTCAAATATGAAAGTTAAGGCCTTAGACTTAATACAGCAGTGATGAACTCAGATTAATTCCCCCCCATACCAGAGGCAATCCCTAAAATATGGATGGGATGGAAGATGCTTCTGGGGAAGGCATTGATTGAGAAATGTCATTCAGAACGACCACAGTCTGTGCAAGTTGTCCAAGACACAGGACAGACACAACAGGGATTGAGTTCCTGAATTTATGGGAGGAGGGCACTGCTGAAATTATACCAATGTTCCTAACCTTAAAATGGTTGACTAACAAGACTGTGTGAGTAGTTCAGTGACCCTTAACCAAAAAGAAAATTACAGGCACTTGAGCAGCATGTACAAGAGGGACTGGAAGTTCAACTTATAGAAGAGTCTACCAGCCCATGGAATTTCCCTGTATTTGTCATAAAAAAAAGGAATTTTAGAAACGGAGAATGATACCAGATTGAGAGCAGTAAATAGAGTAATCCAGCCAATGGGTTCATCACAGCCTGGAATTCCTTTACCTTCTTTATTGCCTAGGCATGGCCTATGGCAATAATTGATTTTAAAAACTGCTTTTTTGGGGCTGGGGATTTAGCTCAGTGGTAGAGCGCTTACCTAGGAAGCGCAAGGCCCTGGGTTGGTCCCCAGCTCCGAAAAAAAGAACCAAAAAAAAAAAAAAAAAAAAAAACCAAAACTGCTTTTTTACTATTTCCTTGCAAGAGGAGGATGAGGAAAAATTAGCTTTTATAGTGACGACTAACAATAATGATCAACCTGTAAAAAGGTGTTAGTTGAAAGTTCTTCCACAAGGAAAGTTTAAAAAAAATCTTCATGTCAATATTTTGCACAACAACCACTAGAAATAACTCATAGGCAATTTCCTCAGTCTACTATTTACCATTATGTGCATGGTATTCTGTTGGCTGATTCTAATGCAGATATTTCAAAGAAAATGTTTGGTGAAACAAAAAGAATTTTGCCTTGTTGGGGTTTGCAAATTGCTTCTGAAAAAATGCAAAGATTCTATGCACTATTCAGGTTAGAAGGTAAGACAACAACAACAACAACAACAAAATTCAACTACAGAAGGTTCAGATCAGTTCAGTTGTGAACTCTTAATGATTTTCAAAAATTAATGAGAGCTATTAACTGGCTATGGCCCATCACTAGATTAACTACTCAAGAGTTATGTAATTTGTCTCAATTGTTGCAAGGAGATGCAGACTTAGACAGTCCAAGACAGCTAACGAAGAAAGCAGAGAAAGAGTTAACTTTAGTAGAAAGAATATGCAAGATACTATGTGATTGTGTTTTGGTCATTTGCCCTCAACTCATTCTCCTTCTAGGATAATTACATCGCCCCCACGCGTCTCCAGTATGATAAAGGGATTCTTTGCACATTACATGTTTACTACACAATCCTACAGAACAAGCAGTTGTAGAAAGAGATCTAATCTCATCTTAAAGGAAATGCTTATAAAACAAAAAGAAAGAATAAACACCCCTGGGGATAGTCTAGTGTTATTTTTAAATTTTCTGAACATTAAAGAAAAAGGAATAACAGCAGCTGAGAAACCCTGTGCTATAGAAAACTGTGGAATTAAACCAACCTATATACTATAAGGATGTGGTAACATCAGAATGGAAGTCAGTGAATGTTTTGTGTTGGGGACACAGATTTGCTTATATTTCCACAGGAAATAAAATTCTATGGATACTATCAAAATTAATAAAATTCAGAGTTGAGCAAGAGAAGTCTTCTGAAAACCTTGGCCACTGACCCAAAAGCATAAAGAAGAGAGCCTGGCTTGCCACTGACTTCCTCTGTGAGCTAAAAAAGCCTAGACAAGAAATGTCCCTATATAGTGCCTGAGCAGTCTGTAGCAAGAGCCATTCAAATGCCAGCCAGCCCCTCCTTCCTGCCACTGTCTATAGTTGCCATAAGATGCCACTGCTGGAGCTGTCAAAATGGTGGCACCTGTCAAAAGAGAGAGCCTCAACCTTCTGCCATTATGAGGACCCATCCACAGTGGCAACACCTTCTTTCCTGCCTCAGCCTGTGGTCACTGTGAGATACTACCATAGTTGTCCATGATGGCAGCACCACCTCTCCAACATCCACTGAGATGGAGCTTCAGTCAAAGCCACATGTGGGCAGGAAGGACTTCCCATCCTAACCCACTGGCCTGAGGCAGGGAAAAGGGGGTGAAAAAAGCCACTGATCCCTGAGCAGGAAAACCCGCCAATCCCTGAGTTTGGGAAGGTCGGGACTTGAAATCTCACAAATCCCCACTCTGGAAATCTCTACCCTGAAATGCTCTGCCTCCATCCCCTAAGAAAACCTATATAAGCCCTGTCCCTTTTTGTTCAATTCCCAGCTGTCTGCTTCTGGAATAGATTTGACCCTCTTCCTCCTGAATCCTTCCTCCAATGGACCTCAACTGCCTGTTGTGACTCTGCCATTGGAAGAAGCAAAGAAGGAGCAGGACTGAGACTCCTCCCCTGGGAGCTGCAACACCTCTACTGAAGAGGCTTCCTCTCAGAGCTGTGTGGTTCCCAAGCCCCAGGACACCTTTCCATCTGAGGAGGAACACTTACAACCTAAGCACTGATGGGCCCGTAAGCAGGACTTTGGTTTCCTGCAATGCAAGGCTATCTACAATGCAGAGCACTAACAGAGCTGTGAGCAGGGCTGTAGGACAGATGATGCTGAGTATAGCAAACCCAAGTTTGGGCTGCAAGCCAAAGGTTCACAGAACTGGGGGCAGATATTAAGAGACTTCCACGAGGAACTCTAGAACACAAGGCGCTAGAAGATAAGACAGTCCAGGAGTACAAAAGTTTCAGGAAGCAGAACCCAAGTTACAGGAAAGAGAAGCACTATTGTTAGGTTCTTATCTCAGTTGTGGACGTGCCCCTGAGAGATCAACAGAAAGCTCACATCAGATACCTGAGAACCCTGGAGGAGACACTGAAAAGAGTGGAGAAGCAAAATCACAACAGCAGCATGGCTACAGGGAACGCTCAGAGCAGCTTCAAAACTGTATCATTAGTAGCTAAAACAAATGGGGAGAAAGGTAGTACGATTTATCTTGTGTGCCTGGCCCTTTAAAGGATCCCTAGTCACTAGTCAAATGGCCCTTTAAGAATTCTTAGCTGTCAGAACTGTGTGGCCCTATGACCTTCAGTGTTGGACTGGAACAGTATAAGATGGGGGTGGGCTAGCAGAGTGAGAAGGGAAGGCAGTTGATGCAGAAGATATTGTTAGGAGACAGTTGAGCCAGGAGGAGCTGAGCAGAGCAGATAGTCTAGAGCAGATGGTATAGTTTGGAGTTGCTAGTACTGGGAAGACTGGGAGAAGGACTATTTAAGCAGACTGGTGGGAAACTGAATGAGGAACAGTTGGGGAGGGGGCTGGCAGGGAGCTAAGAGAGCTGATAACTGCTTGTAAAAATATTTACACCCCACCCCCACACACATGCCACTACCCTGAGAACCATATGAACACAGGGAGCTGATCTAGACACAAACGTGAGGACACAGGTATACTTAGGCAAAGACTGTAGGACACTGGTGAAAAGCAGCCTGTGTTCTGTGCTCAATAATATTCAAATGCAAAGGTCATTTCGTCCTCATTCCTAGCCCCCCCCCCTTTGCCCATTCCCTCTTTACTTTTCTTTTTTTTAACTTTGAGACAGGATCTATGCAGCCCTGGCTGTCCTGGAACTCACTGTGTAGACTAGACTGGCCTGATGTTCCTGCCTCTGCCTCCTAAGTGCTAGGATTAAAGGTGGTGGGTTAAATCCACCATGCCTGGCTTCTTTGTACTTACAATTATTACTATTTTTAACAATAATCTTCAAATCACTTGCTTATTTGATCAGTTTCCTAGCTCCTTAGTGAGGATGTAGACAAAGTATTCAATTGCTTTTTATTGAAGTTTAATATTTGGTTTGTTAAATCATTCTCTGTTATAGTTGTCTGCTCCTTGCCTCAATGATAGTGGGGAATCGTAAACCCAAGAAAAGGACACCCATGAAGAAGATCCACAGGGTTGAACAATGAGTATGGGGGAAGACCCACTGGAAAGACTCATCCATTGCATCAGATACACAGCAACACAGAAGCACACACAACCTTAACAAGCAGACACAGCACCTTCGAAAGCTCACAACTCTTCAGTAACTGACAGCAAAGCTTGTGAACCAGGAAGAATGCTAAGCAACTCAAGAGCCTAATTTCTAAAATGTTTAACAATTTCGAAGAGTTTTCAAATGAGTAGATAAATGAAGCAAGGAGATCACACAAGTCAAGGGCCTGGAAAAGAAAGTGAGTGGGGAACTCGGGAACACAGAAGAGAATCTCAGCAAAGAAACTGAAATTCTGAAAACACAAATTAAACCCAGAAATGTTGGCTATTGAAGAGTTCATTCATTAAATTAAAACCGCAGTAGAGGGCACCATCAACAGATGATCAAGCATAAGAAAGAAGATCAGGGACAGAAGATGACGTTGAGGAAATACTAGACTCCATCTAAAATGAAGAATATAGGTGTCTCAGGCAAAATTTTTCACAGATTATAATTTGTGAGATCGTCCGCTTTAATTTCCTTTTAAAAGTTGTCTGTGTGGGTGTATGAATCTGTGCACGAGTTTAAGTCCAGAGGTTACTTTCAGGTAAACTCCTTGTTTAAATCAGCCTCTCACTGAAACCAGAGCTTATTGCTTGACTAGAATGGTTGGCCAGTGTGGGCCAGGATCCACCTGTCTCCCCTTGTTTGGAACACTAGTGTTACAGGCGTGTACATTAGGACACGAGTTTTTGCAGATGATGTGGATCTGAAATCAGGTCCCCATGCTGACTGAGCCATCTCCCCAGCCCCTAATTTCCATGTTTATATGGTTCCAGTTAGTGCTGTATCATTGATAATTATCAGGACGTACCATTTATTGATGAACTTCCACTGGCCAATGTCACACACACTCATAAGACATGCCAAGAAAATCACAATGAAAACACCGAACATCAGGACTTACTAAAGTGTTTTCTCAGTGGACCCAGATACTTTCAAGTCTTTATATTCCTAGATGTTGGTACTTAATGTCAACATAGATTTTGGTCTGGCCTCTGTGAGCTTTCTTGTAGAAGGGATCATATTATGAAAGACCTAAAGTCTGGTCACTCAAGGGAAGAAGTCATCTATAAGTCAGGGTTTTTGTGGAGTCAATAAAATTCCTGTCTAAAGAATGAATGGGCTGGAAGGATGGCTCAGTGGGTAAGAGCACTGGCTGCTCTTCCAGAGGTCCTGAGTTCAATTCCCAGCAACCACATGGTGGTTCACAACCATCTGCAATGGAATCCGATGCCTTCTTCTAGTAGGTGTCTGAAAACAGCTGCAGTGTACTCATATAAATAAATAAATCTTTGAAAAAAATGAATGAGTCCAGTGCTGAAGGTGCATTTAGAGTCTATCTCATGATCACTGTCAACATTCAGGATCTCATCAGAAGAAAACGTGGGCCCTTCCTTTTAATGCTGCTAATTAATTTTGTCAGTAACCAAGTGTCACCAGGGAAATTTTCATTAGATGGCGATACTAACTGAAAAAGCAAAGAAGATGCTCTCTTCAGTAGTTACTTGAATACGTATTATGCATTGTGTAGGCATTGTCACTGGGGTGCTTAGTTTTATGTCAACCTGACGCAAGCTAAACTCATTAGAGGAAAGGGAGCCTCAATTGAAAAAAAAATGCCCCCATGAGATCGGGCTGTAGGCAAACCTGTAAGGCATTTTCTTAATTACTGATAGATAGAGAAGGGCCCAGCCCATTGTTGGTGGGGCCATTCCTGGGCTCGTGGTCCTGGGTCCTATAAGAAAGCAGGCTGAGCAAGCCATGGGGAGTAAGCCAGTAAGCAGCACCCTTCCATGGCCTCTGCTTTCAGTCCTGTCTCCAGGGGCTTGCCTTAATTCCTGTCCTGACTTCCTTCAATGCTGAACAGTGATGTGTAACTGTAAACCACATAAACCTTTACCCACCCCACCCCCAACTTGCTTTGGTCATGGTGTTTCATCATGGCAACAGTAATCCTAACTAGGACAGCCATCTTCATCTACACCAGCATATTTTCTCCAAATCCAAGTATTTAAAAACCAGCAGTGCCCTCTTCTTTGAAAGCAACCACCATTGATTAAAACGAATCTAACAAGTTATGTGGTGACTACAACTATACCCCCAGTGTGGTGAAAGCATACACCCCCCGTTTCCAGTCTGATGATTTTCGAAGGGGTTCATGAAGTATCACCTCAGATTTTCTTAGATCCTCTCACCTCAGAATCAAGAGGCACCACTGCATTTCCATATCATCCTAGGCCCACTAGGGCCAAAGCTTGGTTCCACACTGGGAGGTCCACTCCTCAAGGCATGATGCATCCATGAGTTGCAGAAGAGTGATTCCTGCACAGGTAAGCTGTCCCTGCTCTGTCCTAGGCTTACTTGTTCTGGTCCTAATGTCCAGCAATATGCCCTACCATGTCTCCTCCAGCTCTGGGTACCAGCGAGATCATTGTACCTGCTGTTTCCTCTGCATGGACTTCTCTCCACTCTCTTTCTGCAGAGCTGATTTCTACTCCCCTTGTGATCTCAGTTCAGACACCATCCTTGCATGGAAGCACTTCCTCATATTTCTAGCTAAGCGTAATTAATTACATTCAAGCCATTATCTTTTGTAATGTCACAACTATCACGTCACATTTGCTGGTGTGTGCATGGAGACAGTGAGAATGAGGCCTAGAATCCAGTCAGAAGGATTCATGTTGGACTAGGGGAAAGACATCTCTTCCACTGAGATGAGAAGTCAAGAGATACAAACGAGTGGCCATGTTTGAAGGGAGGATGAAAAGCTGTTACCTGTTAGTCTTACCTGAAACGAGTTCAGCACTTGATGAAAAGCTGTCAGTCTCGAAGGCATCAGTCACTGACTCCTATGTAGAATAAGAATTAAAGATAGAGTACAAATTATGAGATGGATATTTTCATTTGTTTTTTAATATTTGATTTGGTTTGAAAATTGAGTATCAACTTTGTAAGTTAGTTTCATAGATTGATCAACTTATTTTAGAATATTGATCACAGATAATCTGTTTTTTAACATTAAATCTAACAGTAAATGTTAAAATTATTGTGAGTAAACATGAAGAACCAGCAGTAGTCAACTCAATATCCTGAGATTAAATAGTGAAGATAAAGGTGAACTTTCTTGTTTTGTTTTGTTTGAGACAGGGTTTCTCTGTGTAGCCCTTGCTGACATGGAACTCATTCTGTAGACCAGGCTGGCCTCGAACTCACAGAGATGCTCCTGCCTCTGCCTCTGCCTCCTGAATGCTGAAATTAAAGGTGTACAGCCTGACTAAAGGTGAATATTTCTTTGATAACCAAGGAAGGAAGGAAGGAAGAAAGAAAGGAAGGAAGGAAGGAAGGAAGGAAGGAAGGAAGGAAGGAAAGAAGGAAGGACGGGAGGGAGGGAGGAAGGAAGGAAGGGAGGGCTTTTCCTCACCCTTTAAAAAAAGAAGGAAATAAATCAAGAGAAAAAATTATACACAAGTCCAAATTAATAAAATTAAGGACTCATAAGTCAATTAAAATATTTCCTGCATGTAAGACTATCTTCAGTATATAATGAACAGATACTTCACAATAGGATAAATACAAATGGACGATAATGAGGGAGAAAAGGGCCACCGTCATTAGCATTCAAAGAAAAGAAATGGAAAATAAAGTGACACACTGTTTTTCAACTCTCACCATTTTGAGTAAGAGTGTGTCGGTTTGCCAACGTGAATCCCAAAATGTCAAACACATCTACCCTTTGGTCTCTTAGTATTTATCCTAGGTAGCAATCTGAGACACACACAAGTCTGTAGAAGCACGTCTATCAATGCCTACAGAAGTAAAACCCCAGGCACTCAGTCTCCCAATGTCCAGGAAATAGTCATATATCTATTAGATGAGCCACGATGAAGACACTAAAATAGACACTTTAATAACAAGGTAATACATAGGTTGTAAAATGTTTTTAAAGCACAGAAAAAAATGGAGCAGAAAGAAATGTACAACAATTTGAAGAAACATCCATGTACTATTTTGAATATTTAAATCATCTACACAGAATACTTCGTCGTACACTCTTAAAACATTATGTAAAAATTGTTTTCAAAATGTCATATGTGAGATAGCCATTTTCTAAACACAGGTTGAGACAGAAAGATTGTGAGTTTAAAGCTAGCCTCTGCCACACAGTGAGATTCTGACTCAAAAAAATTGTAGATTATAATACGAGAACATAAGAATGCTCTGTAGCAAACCGAATCCTTAGTGATCAATCATGTCTCTGGTTGCTAATAGACAAAGTCAAATAGAAAAATGGGAAAGTGGCTTTCAAATATGAAAAATTTGAATCTGCAGGATAGAACATTAACTGGTGACATTTCCCCAATAGTCACCAAGAGATGTGAAAGAGAAGGAAACGCATAATTACGAACTGGTTAGACAAAGACATGTATATCAATGTAATTAAAAACACTAGAATCTATTTGATATCTATTAACAAAGAATATTCAGTTCTTTCATTCTGAGGTCCCTAGCGACTGCCCTTCGAATGCTGCTGCACACTGCCTGTAGGTATAAAAGCAGCCTAAGAGAAAAATACGTACACTCAATGGTGTTGTCTTTTCCTCTGGGGTCTCTTTTCCAGCACTATTTTCTTGTAGGCTTTCCCCTCCTGGAATACTTAGCTGACTGTGAACAAACAAAACAGTTCAATTTACACCATCTGGATTTGACTGAATCTTCGTAGTTTAAAATCTGAAAGTTTGCCAGGTATGGTGGCACATGCCTTTAATCCCAGCACTTGGAACACAGAGGCAGGAGGATCTCTGTGAATTGAAGGTCAGCCTGATCTGTGGAGTGAGTGCCAAGACAGTCAGGACTACACAGAGAAACCCAACTCAAACAACAACAACAACAAAAACAACAAAAAGTAAAATCTGGAAGTTACTTTAAGGAGATCTTGGAGAAGTGACTTCAAGATTTGCACCAAAAGCTGAATGCTGTTTTCCTTAGAGGTTCTGTTTTACTTTTAGGTAACTTGGCCAGCCTTTATTATTAATAAAACGAATCTGTCTGGACAGGGGACTGTAGCTAAGTTGGTAGAGAGCCTTAAAGCAGAGCATAGTGGCACAAGTCTATAATCCCAGATTTGGGAAGTGAATGCATGAAAATCTATTAATCTCAATCTCTACTGACAGGGAATTTGAGGCCAGCCTGGGCTACTTGAGATCCTGCCACTCATAAAAATATATGCACACACACGTTATCTGTATAAGTATATATAGCATGTGAGAAAAAGACATATGAGAATAAATGTATGTTCATCCCCCAAATTTCTGGGTCTGTGTTTTAGAAGCAAAACCAGAGTATTCATTTTCTTCTTTGATTCCTCGAACGAGAGGCTACTACCCCGAAACAAAACTTACTTTCTGAGAAAGCCAAGTGCCCAGGGCTGTTACCCTAGGCTACCCACCTTGGCCGCCGTGAGCTGCTACCTGTGGGCCTGCTCAATTCCTCTTTTTCAGTTATCTTCTGCAATCCCTGCTCTTTGCCCTTTCCCTTCAGACCTGTGAGAGGGTGCGACGTTTCAGGAGACCTGCTCGTGCCCCTCCTCAGCCCTTGCCGAGGCCCACCCTCCACCCAGGCCTGCCGAGCTTCGACCTAGCGGGGTCTTTCCAGGGAGGGCCAGGTTTGGCTTTGGGGTGAGGTTGAGTCTTTCACCAGCCCTCTTCTTGCGGATATAGACCCGTCTGAGCCTCACACGCCCTATCTTGTCCATTGCCCTCCTGAGGAACCGGCCACCCACAGAGAAACACCCTGCGGGGCTGCCTCCGGGCTGCCTCAGTCCCGCCTTTTATGGCCGCAAGGGCTTCTGGGAAGATGGTGGGCTGCTCCGGGCCGGCCTGCGCTATGTGGATTTCCTTTGGATTGCTGAACCCAAGCTCCTCCTTGGGTTTTACATTCTTCTCTCTCTCTCTCTCTCTCTCTCTCTCTCTCTCTCTCTCTCTCTCTCTCTCTCTCTCTCTCTCTCTCTCTCTCTCTCTCTCTCTCTCTCTCTCTCCTCCCTCCCTCCCTCCCTCCCTCCCTCTCTCTCTCTCTCTCTCTCTCTCTCTCTCTCTCTCTCATCTCATTATTGCTTTTTAGTTAGATCATCCCCACACCTGTTACTCACACCCTGCTCTTCTGAGCCCTTCAGGAAGCCCTATCCGTGGAGTTTTAGGTTTCTAAATTCAGGGAGTGAAGGTGGGAGGCTAACCTGACTCAGTGCAGGAAGACTAGGGGCAGATTTGTTAGAGGTGCCTCCGTCTGATAGTATATTGAATATACAACAACCTCCTATTTATTCTAAAAAAAAAAAAAAACATTTGACAACACTGAAAGCTCACTCTGTAGAGATGACATCACAAGAGCTTGAAAGCTTTTCTGAGATACCACAACATTTTTTTCTGAGACACCCCAATATTGTGCATGTGCCTATGCAGATGAGTACGCATGTGTGTGGAGGACAGGTCAACACTAGTGGACCTTCTTAACCTGCACCGTTTTTGTTGGTTTTGTTTCCAGACTCAGTCTGTTAGCAAACCTGGAGTTCACTGATTTGGTTAGACTACCAGGCTGGCATACTCCAAGAATCTTCTTGTCTCTGCCTCCCCAGCAAGGTGCTACAGACACACACTGCCATGTCAACTTTTAAAGTAGATACAGGGGGTTGGGGATTTAGCTCAGTGGTAGAGCGCTTGCCTAGCAAGCGCAAGGCCCTGGGTTCGATCCCCAGCTCCGAAGAAAAGAAAAAAAAAAAAAGTAGATACAGGGGATCTGAACCAAGGTCATTATGTGGAAAGCACTTTACCAACTGAGCCATTTCTCATCCTAAGACTCCAGTATTATGCATATGAATACAAACAATTAGCATGATAAAATTATGCTGAAATTGACAATTGAAAATAGGCTCATGGGAATATTTATGGCAGCCTATTAATCATCAAAATATAACCTTGTTAAAAACAGAGGGTTCTTTCAGGGCATTCTTTTTTTTTTTTTTTTTTTTTTTTTTTTGAGGGCATTCTTGCTTGCTTAGACGTTTTGGTGCTTTGAGTCCTTGACTTAGTACTGGCTGAGCGTCTTACCGTGTTAGGCACTGTGTCCCGGGGATGTGAAGAAGTAACAAAGGGTCCTTCAGTCAAGGATCTCAAAGTCTTGCTGCACTCCGAACAATAATCACAGTCCAACATTCTTTCTTGAGTCATACCCATACTATGAAAAACGGGGAGTCTCTCACTCATGCACCAAGTCTCCTGACTGCTTTCATTGCTCAGGGAGGCTTGTGAAAACAAAGACATAACCCACATCAGTTCTCACGTGATTTGTGAGAGGCCTGGGACTTGGGAGCAACGATAAGAAACAGCGGGAGTAAGACCAGCTTAAAAGACTTTCTCTCCCTGCAGGTGTCAGACAGGGAAATGAACCGAACCACATCCAGACTGTTGCCTCAAGCCATGATGGTATTCCCAAGCTGTGCAGCCTACAGGAGGCCATCCTGGTGCCCCAATAGGTCTGTGCTGTAGCCTGAAGCCATATTGATGTCCATGCTCCATGGTCCAAGATATCTCCAAGGGCCTTGTCTAGTTCTATGAACCTACTCCAGCCGGGTCTGTGCTGTCACTGTGTGGAGGTCCATGACCCATGCTCCTGCTGTCTGTGAAGAGCAAGGAGGCTACTTTTGCTGTGGTACGGATGACTGCAGATGCACAGTTAAGAGGGAAGGACATGGAAAGCTTCTGCGACAATCTTTACCAACCCCATCATTCCCCCGCAAAGTAACAGCCTAGACAGGAAGTCATGGAAGAGAGCTCTTCTAAAGTGATGGGGATGCTGAAGTGTGGCTCTCCCCAATTGATGGCTTCTGGCAGGATGCAGGTGGAGAAGGTGCAGTTCTATTGGATCCTGAGAGTCTGTTCATGTTCCAGTGAGTATATAGATATACAAACTGGCTTTTTTTTTCTTGAGGGAATGTAACGAGGATGAGGGCAGATGTGGAAGAACTAGAAAGTGAGTGTGATCAGGGCACACGAAGTGAAAGTCCCAGAGAATTAATAAAAATGTTATAGTTTAAAAAAGAAAGAAAGAAAAAAAGAAATGAAACCTGGTATATATTGACTGCATCAGTCTGGATCAGACTTTGGGAAGTCTAGTACCGAGTAGTTTATTCCCAATGATTTTAAGCTCAGTATAGTGTGTGTGTGTGAGTTCCCTGGTTTAATACAATGTCCAGTGCACAAGTAAGCTTAATTACATCAACACTCAACTCAGGGTACTTCTCATTCCTTTCATGAAGATGGGCTCTAGAGATAGGCTACCTGTGCTCGCTTGAGTGTCTAAGGGCTGGTCTGACAGATAAAGCAGAGGTTATTTGGACTATTAGACACCCCTGTTCCTGTTTGTAGGAGCTTGATATGTCTTGTCCCAACAGATAACACAGATCACCAGGCTGTTAACCACTTCCAATTCCCAGCTCTCTGGAGGAAAAAAACCGGGTTTCTCATCTTTCCCATTGAAAATGCAATCTCATGTGCTTAACATTTCTGGTTTCTCTGGAGACCTGTAGGCACACGGACTTTTGTGCTACGCTCCCAACAGTGATCCTGTTCCCTAAACAGTTTTGTTTGTTTATTTGAGACGGGGTCTCGGTATGGAGTCTCGGACTTACCTGGAACTCACTATATAGATCACCTGCCTCTATTTCCTCAGTGCTAGAGAAATAAAGGCATATACCAAACCACCATACCCAGCTCCCTAAAGTTTATTTTCCCCCCAAATACAGTTTCATGTAGCCCAGGCTAATAGCTAATCACTATATAGCCAAGAATAATCATGAACTTCTTATCTTCCTCCTAAGTTCTGGAATAACCAGCAGGCATCCCAAGTCCCAGTTATATTTGGTGCTGGAATCAAACTCAGGGCTTGGTGAGTGCCAGGCAAGCACCCTACTAACTGAGATAATTACCTACATCTCTAACCCTAACAAAAGCATTCATGGATGTGCAAACGAGTAAACATGTATGGGAATTAGGCCCAATGAGATGTCTTAATAGGAGAAAGGAAGGAAGGAAGGAAGGAAGGGAGGAAGGAAGGAAGGAAGGAAGGAAGGAAAAGAAAATACATGTCTTGAGGTCTGGAGAGTAGCTAAAAGCACTTGGTGCTATTGCAGAGGACCGAGGTTCACTTCCCAGCCCTCACATGGAGGATTGCAGCCATCTATAACTCCAATTCCAGGGATCCTCATACCTTCTGGCTTCCACAAGACCAAGTATACCTGTGATATGCATGCACACATGCAGGAAAAACTGTCATAAACATAAAAATAATCTTTAAAAGCACCTTCCATGCAAAATTGACAACTTAATTCCATCCCCAGATGCCATGGTGGAGGGAAAGAAACAAGTCACAAAGGTTGTCCTCTAGAGGCTAGAAAGGTAGCTCAGTGGTTAAGAACTGTCCTCGCAGAGGACTCAGGTTCAACGTCAAGCACCCTCACGATGCTCATGTCTGTAACTCCAGTCCTAGGAGATCTCTGGCTTCTGGGTACCAGGTATTCATACACACAAAATAAAAAAAGTGTTTTAAAAACTTGCCCTCTTACCAGCACATGCTGTGGCACATAAGCGCCTCAGTCACACATTTTCGCAGCTGAGAAAACCATGTCCTGGGGATGTCAGGAAGGCAGGTGGTTGTCATAGGCAGCATAGCTGCCTTAGCATTTGTCTGGTAAGCTGGGGTGCTTCCCGTGCCTTCTAAGGGGGAAGGGCAAGGTGCAAGAGGAATAAGGAGAGGAACTTGCTTCCCTTAGCAGTAAGAGAGAGGAAGAGACTTGAGACAGAAGCGTCCTGTTTGCCACTTCACCTAGAACCATCTATTAAATAAAAGAGAAGGACAAGTTGCTTTCAGAAGATCAGGATTCAGTTTCCAGCACGCTGCCTGTAACTCCAGTCCCAGGACATCTAATGCCCTCTTCTGCCCTCCATGGGCACTGCACAGAATTGGCGTAGAGACTTACATGCAGACAAAACACCCATACACGTAGAATAAAAAAATAAAATAAAATACTTTTAGGGGAAAAGAAACAAGTGCTCCACAAGAAAGTGAGGTGGGCAAAGATATCTCGACTCAGCCATTGTTCTCTCTTCTCCATCTCCAAATGCACACGGTCTGTGCAAGTCTTCACACGTGAGGTTGATGAGCTTCCTCCCCTCACCAATTTTACTGACTCCACCCTTGACCTGGAACTCCACTGGCCATGTTCAGAGAGACATGAGCTTCTAGGGGGAAACAAGTTTTAAATGTTGGAAGAGATATCTGAAGAACTCCAAGCTTTAAACAGCCAATCTGTGGGGTTTGAAGTTCTTAAAACCCAAAGAAAATTTTACTGAACGATCCTTGTGTGTCTGTGTGCGCATGTGCGTGCGTGGGTGTGTGGGTGCGTGCGTGGGTGCGTGCGTGGTTGCGTGAGTGAGTGCGTGCGTGCATGAGTTTGATGGAGCAATCCACTGAGAGGCTTTGCTTACTCTGCTCTCCATCCATGGGCATCAGGGATCCAGCAGAAGGCTTGTTTAGACATGCTTAGGTGACAAGAATGGAAGAAATAGCAAAGATGGATAAAATATAGCTTCAGATACTGCAGTTTTAATGCAATGAAGCATATAAGGAGGGCTAAGGGGATTCTCCTTTAATAGACATTTCTTGAGCACCTACTTACTGTAGGCTACACTTTTTACACAGAACCTAAAGTCTGAAGCCATTATCCCAGTAGGGATGGGTCAGAGAGTCCATCAACCAATACGTCACTTGGGAAACTTCTATACTTGGAGCTTACTTTTGTTTTGTTTATAAATGTGTATGCATGTGTGCCAGGCTGAATTTTATGTGTTCCATGTATGTAGAGGAAACTGAAGGCCAGAAGAGGGCATCAGATCTCCTGGAACTGGAGTGACAAGGACTGGAGTGGGGAGCCACGACATGGGTACTAGGAACCCCTAGTTGTTCGTAAGAGGACTAAGTACTCTTAACCACTGAGTTATCTCTTCAGCCCCAAAACTGGGTTTTCCAAGAAAAACTGCAGAAGGTGGGGGTGGGAAGGAAGAAAGGGAGAGACTTAGAGGCAGAGCGAGAGTCATTGGTATGATTGGGGCCAAGGCACCATGAGGACGTGGTACGAGAGACACTAGTTCTTTGTGTACTGAACAGAATCAGAGCTTCATTCTGGAAACCATGGGACAGATCCAAAGAAATAATGAGAATGACAACTTAGAAAGATGCCATGGGTAAACTATAGATTGTGAAATCTAGGAAAGTGGAGTTGGGACCGTGAAGACTGTTGTAAGAAATAAACCACTATTTCAGACCACCAACAAGGGAGACTTCACCTACACAAACAGCTGCGAGAACAGGGAGGAATGGATAAAAGCAATCGTGTGAAGGCAGGATCGACGCCAACTCAACGTGGTAGACTGGGCTGTTTTAAGAAACTGTACTTTTTGCCTTGTACTTGATTCCATGGCATTTTGGAAATGCTAAGGGCCATCATCATGATGGAAAATCTGAACAGTTACTTGTTCTTTGGAGGAGTGAAAATTATTTAAATCAAGGACATATATGATAATAGCAAGGGTTCCAGCAAAGGCCCATGTAAAGAAAGTCTCTGGGTGCACTTAGGCTGTTCGTAGTTAAGCATGTCTAACTGCTGAAAGTTTGGGGAAACTTACAGGAGACGTAGAATCTGCTGCTGGTAAAGCTGCATTCTTCACCATATATACCATGATTGATGGTTATCAAACAGATCCCCATGAGGGAATTACATCATGTAAGCATATAAAGTGTAAAGGAACCACGAGTAATTTTGAGAAATAAAAAAAAGAAATTTTTATTTTTTTTTTACAAAAGTTTCCGTCAGTGCATTTTGAATTTGCCGACCATGCTGTTATAACAAAGCAAATGAAAATATAATTACAGTTAAGATACATCTATGCATATTTAAAAAGTAATATTTTAATCCATTCATTTTCAAAAGTTGAAAGTAGAGTAAGCAATTCTTCGAAAAATAGCCATTTCCCCCTCCCCATGCAATCGCCGTGATGATTTAACAAAGAAACATAAAGTGTGTGGAGAGATGAGCGCTTCCGTGGCACTGCTACCTCGTGAAAATCCTTTATGTCTGCGACTAGGTTTAGAAACGCCTGCTTACATTTGCAAGTACTCATCACCTCTGCGGTACAACCATTAGTGTGCTCTCAGTGAAGAGGGGCTCATCCGGGGACGGGTCCTCATGTGGATGCTGGTCTCATTCTCATGGGAGGATTTGTAGACGCACAGGCAGGGGTACGCAGCATACTTAAGAGAGAACCTAAGACCATCAGGACCCTTCCCCCATTGTAGGGTTTCCTTAAATAAAAACTGTCAAGAAAATACAACCTACGTATGATTTACCAATTTTACATACAACCATTCATTCTTTTGTCCTGAGATATTAAGCAAATTTGTAAGCAGTCTATTTTCATGCAAAAAAAAAACCACCCCATGATTTCCCATTCTTTACATTCGTTTTCTAGTATTTTGTATTTTAAATAGTATCAGACTTGTGCTCAATACAAGCGAAAAATAGAGAAATCCACTTATTATGGCTGAAAAATTAATAATCATTGGTTCACTCCAGGGCAACGCAATCTGACTTTAAGTGCTGATCATAAGTGGCTAAAACGTTACCTGACTGTCAAACTCCCAGTAGAGATCTCCCCCCTTAGACCTATGAGGAAGGCAGGGTATGGCTACTCCCTGGACCTCTGAATTTGAGATCCTAGGACATGGAGCTAGGCCTCCGTACCACACCTGGCCAAGCTCTGCTGTTTCCAGGGGACATCTCGATGCTTTGGATAAAGACATTTTTTGTGGCAAGTGGGGGAGATGAATGTCTGTTTTAGAGACTATTCCAAGAGGGTTAATTTGTCAAAAGAGAAAAACATGTGAAAATTGGCTACACATTTGAGTAACAAATAGATAAAAACGGCAAACACTCAACGTATTTCTGATGAAGGAGTCAAATCTCCATGGTCTCTGGACTTTAAATGGTAGCTGGTGGCCACTGGGATCGTGGCAAGTCTTAAGTACTTAGCCTTTGCTCTATACTGGCTAAAGAGAAACACAAACTTCATTTTCATCCCCTGAGATAAAATTGGGAAGTCTGAAGCAAGAGGGATTTTTCCACTGACTCATGCCCTACCACTTTCTCTTGTACTAGGTAGTGTTCTACAGAGGAGGAAGAGGACGTAGGATGCATTTAAGGCCCACTGTTTACTTTCTGAGCGCATTTGTACCCTCCCATTAAGTGTGATGGTCCCCACACAGGTTGTGAAGTTCAACAGAAGCATAAGATTTTGGGAGAAACAAACAATAAACAAAGTTTGTCTGTAATTAATCACACCTAACTACAGCAAGATGTGAATAGAAGGAGGGTAGTTTTTAAAATCGTTTGCCTAAAACTGCACTGCTCAAAACGCTGATGGAATCCAAGTCAACTATGGGGTTTTAGTCAAGTAAGGACAATGGAAAACATTTTAAAATTTGAAATGCAAAACTCCTTGCCCTTCCAATAACATAGATATCTGAGTCAGGTAATGACGTTCAATTTTAATTGATCGAACATACATTAAACATTTAAAAAGCCAGTGCTCCTCAGATCTGGGCTTTCAAGGTGTTATTTGCCTCACCAGAAATGCATTTCAAAGTTAATGCACACAGCGCTGGAAGTGGAGCTCAGCAGAGCAGTTCTTGCCTAGCCTGTGCGAGGTCCTGGTTTTGCTCCTCCATACTGTGAAAGAAACTAATGGGCACAGAATTGCTCATTTAGTCAACGTCAAGTTAGTAGGTGCAACATTGAGTTTTCAGAGAGATGATGCTCAAGGAATGTGTGGGGGAAAAAGTACCCGGATAACTACATCAATTGAAGCTCAGGTCATGACTCAACTTGACTGAAACAGATGTATGATCAATGACACAGACCATCCAACAGGCCTGCCTGATGGATGAGGCAGGTTCTGACTGAGAACGTTCACTCACATACATGTTGGGACCATCCAACAGGCCTGTGTGATGACGCAGGTTCCAACTGAGAACATTCACTTACGCAAATAAGTTGGATTTCCCTCAGAGCTAAGGAGTTCTTGTCCTTCCATACCCATCACAGATGCATTTGGGGAGATCATGTGACCTGCACGAGTTCTCTGCGTACTTTCAGAGTCCTGCCCCCACGGAAGAGAAATACTTCCCCAGGGACCTTGCCCCTCCTCAGGTGCACAGTTTATAGTGCTGACTGTTCATGGTATCGAGGCTTTTTGGTGACATCAGAATCTTGGCACCCAGATTTAGGGTGCAACTAAACATATAACACAATTAAGGTTTTCTGGTCGATTAGGAGCATCTGGAGTTTCTAGGAATGGAATTAGGCCATTAGCAGGGATTTCTCTATGTTGGGCTTCCATAGGTTTCTAGGGGAACTTTGAAGAAGTGCTTCTGTACCATGTCATTGAAGAGTTCTTTTATTTGGAAATAGCAGATAGTCTTCCTCTCTTTGCTTTGATGTCATAGGAAAAGAAATCGAGGTTGTTCACAATTTCAGCCGTATTGCGTTTCCCAGACCTGTCACAGACATATTGAGAGTGGGAAAGGCAAAGACTCTAGCAGAAACATGGGTACGCGGACTGTTGCCCACCCTGAGAAAACACTGAGTACCCTCCCTCAAATGTTCGCCAAGAGTCCATTTGCTGTCGCCGCCGACGCACATCTCTTAAGCTTCCTTATGGTAAGAAGTGCAGAGATAAATGCAACCCCTACCTATACTTCTGTACAAAGACTCTGAATGTTTCGGTGAACTTGACAAGTGAGAAAATTACTCAACGGCCTATGGAGTTGTTAAATATGATATTTGCTTTAAGAACAGCTGCATTTCCGCTTTTCATGAGTAAAAGTAAAAATCAGTGAGGAGTTGGCATCGTGTCGGCAAAGGTGTTCACGTTAGAGGATGGGGGTCGGGTCACGTGGGAACTATCGTGTTTTGTTTTGGTGTGACTTCCTACACCTTGGTTTCAGTTTTAGGTCTGATCTAACTGTGACTGGTGACAATCGTTATTTAATGAGGTAGTCCACGTTGCCTAGACTTTCACTGTACCTGGTTATTAGTCCACAAATAATTAAGTACAATATATCGGTTACTTTTTTTTCTTTATGTTTAATGGAATTCTGTGAACATCGCGAATATATTACTTTAGTGGTACACAGTTCTTGAGAAAGTGTCTTGATTTGTTTTTACATTACCGTTTGCAATAATTTTTTTAGCAGCTTGCTACAATATCATTTAATAAAAATAAAGTGTACTTGGTGATGGTAGAGAAAATATTGTTAGAGACTTCTCAGGTCAGGAAAGGCTCAGTTGCAAAAAAAAAAAAATCAGGTGCTCGTTCACTCTGAGCTGTGGCATTCTGACTCCTTTCTCTCAAGAATAATTAGAATATTGCTGCAAACTTTGCTGGGCTGAGAAGGGCCTCCTTGAGCTTCACATGGAGATTGAGTACAGCTCTTCTATTTGCTTTTTGAAGTACTCTCTCAGCTCGGGCCTCTTAGCCTTTAGTGTTGGTGTCAGCAAGCCATTTTGAACTGAGAACATGTCACAATGGATGTAAATGGCTTTAACCTAAAAACCAAACGCAGAATATATCTTTAGTAGGAGTCAAACACAGCATTTGCAGCATACAGTGTCAGAGTAAACAGGCGGAGAGGAACAGGCATCGTGACTTAAGAGTACCATGCTGAGTCAATATAATATTCAAACACATTTCAGCCTATTTGATATGTCTGAAACCCAGCCTTTCCTCTTGCCATTCATTCATTCATTCATTCATTCATTCATTCATTCTTCATTCACTCAGCAACTTGACAGACACCAACTTTGTTCTGCTAGGCACTGAGAATACAAGAAGTCCTAAATGACAACAACCTAAGTGGTGGATAGTAGTGTTTACAGAGCAGACTGGAGGATGGTGGACAATTTTCAACATGATGAACAGAGAATGAAGAGGCCAGACCTGAGGAAGGGTAGTTAAAGTGAAGTGTAGTCAGGGACATCAGGGAAGATTTTAAAATCAGGTGAGTGTTTAAAAAAATGAGTTGAGGCCAGGTATAGTTCTTAGCTGGTGCTTGCCTACTGAGTATGATGCGTGGGTTTGCTCCCCTAACATCCTGTAAAACCAGTATGTGGTGGCACAAAACCAGCACTCAGGGGGTAGAGGCAGGAAGGACAGAAGTTCAAAGTCACCGTTGGCCATATACCAAGGTGAAGTTCAGCCTAGGACACCCTATCTTAAATAAATAGTCAAGCAGCAATGAGGGGAGAGTGGGCAGGGGAGGGTTCCACAGGCGTAGTCATCAAGAACAAAAGGATATGCAACGGGACAACTAAGTGGCTTCTCGTTGGTTACATAATGAAGTCAAGTGTGGTAGGGATGAGGCTAAAGGCATAGACAGGCCAGTGGTGGAGATGCCCAATTTTATTCCAAGCACAAGAGGAAAGGAGATCTCTAAAGAAAGCAATGGCACACACGCACATGTGCTGTAGAAGGAGATCTGTGGCAGAAACTGGAAGGTGGCTTTGGGGAGAGTTAAGAATAGAAGCATATGGCCCATTCATTGGAGGCGAGACAATACATACAGAGCAGAGGCAGACGCAGAGATAGGCAAGCGGCTCAGAATGATTTGGAGGCACAGGGACAAGACACAGTGTGGAGGGAGGCTGTCATGAGGACTCCTCAGTGCCAGCTTCAGATGGCTGCCTAGGGATGATGTAATTTTTACAAAGACTGCAAAAAGAAATGAGGGGCATAATGAATTAAGTCAATATTCTACTGTGGGCATTCTTTTTTTAGGTCAGGATCTCATGTAGCTCAGACAGTCCCTATATACCATGGAGCTGTGCATGACCTAAAATGTATGCTGTCCCTTCCCTCTCCTCAGGGCTGGGATGACAGGTGCACATCTCTGCACCTGGTTTATGTAACAGAAGCGGGTAGAGCCCAGGGCTTTGTGTATCCCGGGCTCTACCAACTGGGCTACATCCCTAACCTGTGCCATGAGCTTTTGTCAGGCCTTTTAGAGAGGAGCACGGAAGGAGCTGACCTAGTGTTCTCGCTGCTGCCTTCTCTGAGGCAGAGCCCAGGCTCCTCAGACAGTCCCTTTGCGAGGTGGACTGTGTACGAGAGAGGATGGAAGGATGGTTGAGGGTGTCTCGTACGACTTCTGTCATGTGCGGGTCCAACAGGAAGACTTCCAGGCAGTTGTCTGAGAATATTACATCTGAATTAGGGCTGGACATGTGAGTGGTGTGACAGACATTGTGTCCTGCTAACTAGGGCCAAATTAAGTGATTTCTCCTGAGATCATGCACTCATATTATTAAACATTGTTCCAACACATACTTTAAAAATTATATCAGGGGTTGGGGATTTAGCTCAGTGGTAGAGCGCTCGCCTAGCAAGCGCAAGGCCCTGGGTTCAGTCCTCAGCTCCAGAAAAAAAATAATAAAAAATAAAAATTATATCAAAATGGGGGGGTAAAATATACATAGTCAGATATAGTTCTAGGTAACTAACGCTCATTGAGCACCTACAGCGTGTTTGGTACTGTGTTTGGCATCAGGGATACAAAGAAAAACAAATAGTTCTTACATGGAACCTACAGTTCAACGAGAGACGCTAGCATTTGACAGAACTGAGCGGGGATGAGCGCTGGGGGAGGACTAACAGTTGCTCTTCTGATCTCTGTGCTCCACCGCCCCCATGCTAATGGAACCCTGACTTAGTTGGATCCAGAATCCATGCCACGACCATCTTCTCTGATTTCTCAGCCCTGCTTTGCAGCTAGAGGATAGCCTTAAGACACGTATTTGGTTACTAGTGAAGAAATAGAATTCTTCCCTAATAGAAAAAATTCAGGCACAGCTATTTCTATTTCCTCTCCCCTTTCTTCCTTGAATGTGAGCAGTGTTGAGAGCTATTGCAGGCCCCTTGCCACCCTGGGGTGAAAAGCCAACGTACTAAGAGTTGAGAGAAGTGGAGAGACAGGAGGAGTTCAGGACCTGTACCTACCTGGGATCATCCATCTTTCCACTTATACAAAGAAGGAAAACCCAGTAGGTCGGGAGTTGGCATTTCTTTCTGATATGCCACATACCCTAGGCTTGGCAGGGTTTGTTATGTTTCCCCTCATTGCTATGACTAAAATACCTGACAGAATCAATGTAAAGGGAGACCAGTATCTCCTGGCTCCAGGTTTCAGGGGGATTGAGTTCCTTGTGGCAGGGAAGTCGACACAATGGCTCCATCAGTGGCAGCGGGAGAGAGGCTGTAACTTGTTCACATGGTGGCAGGTGAGAAAGACCAGAACAAGAAAGCAGAGAAATTAGACCAGAACAAGAGGTGTTTGTTCAAAGACTTCAGGGACCTACTTCTGCCAGTCGGGTCTCACTTCTTAAAAGATCTGTGACCTTTTCAAGATAGTACTATGGGTTGGAAACTGAGGGCTCAAAATATGAACCTGTGAGAGACAGAGTTCTTTAAAAAGGTATGTTTGAGCTGAACTGTGAACAGAAGTCTGTGAAGACCAGAAGAGGGCATCATATCCCTTGGAACTGGAGTTATAGTTATGAGCCTCCTTATGGGTGCTGAGAATCAAAACTAGGTTTTTTAGAAGAGCAACAATTTCTCTTAACCATTAAGCTACCTTTCCAAGTCCGTATGTATGTATTTATGTGTATGTATGTATGTATACATGTATGCATGTGTGTATATATGTGTGTATGTATACATGTATGCATGTATGTATGTATATGTATATATGTATGTATGTATGTATGTATGGATGGATGGATGGATGGATGGATGGATTTTCTGAGACACGTGTCTCTCACTGTGCATCCCTGGTTGGCCTGCAACTCATTATGTAGACTCACAGAGGTGGACCTGCCTCTGCCTCCCGAGTGTGCTACCACGCCTGGGTCTTTCCAACTTTTAATACATTTTATAAAAGAAATAGAAAGAGATGCCTAATATTAGCCTTCTGTCTTAAAACTTGTCATTGAAATGATATTTATAGAAGTTTCATTTTTAAAAAAAAGCATAACATTCAAACATTGCATTGGGAAGTAAGACCTTCAAAGTCTCCAATTATTTTCTCTTCTAAGAACATGAACTTCCCAGGGGCTGGAGAGATGGTTCCTTGGTTAAGAGCATTGGCTGCTTTTCCAGAGAACCCGGATTCCATGGCCAGCACCCCTTGGCAGCTCACACCCATCTGCCACTTCATATCCAGGGGACCTTACCCCCTCTGCTGATCCCTGAGGGAACTGCACACACGTGGTGCATGGACATGTATTCAGGCAAAACACCCATACCCATAAAATAAATATATATATATATAAAATCTCAGAAACTTAAAAAGGCAACAACAAAACCAAACTTCCATATTCTGAAGAACCATAGCGCTTGAAGGTCTTCAAAGGTATTAACTTGCGTTTGCTTGTAGATAATAAACAAAAAATAAATCATTTAATATGGAAGATGGAAAGAAAGATCGACGTGTCCGCGAATCAGGGAAATGATAACTCCATCTCTAAATTGATTCTGCAAGTATCCATTCCAATGAGAAGCGACAGGACATGGCTGAGAGGTTCACTGATTAGAAGTTGGAAAAAATCTTCATGTTACACTTCACTTTGTCCTGTCTGTGTGAATTAGAGAGGCCCTCAAATACCAAGAACATTATTAATTCACAATTAAATGTGCTCAAATATCTGCTAGTCATCTACTTGTCGACAGGATAGTCTAAGTGTATCCTATTTATTTGCTAACCTACTTCTTAAGATACACATCTTTTAAAGACCTCCGTAAATTGCTAATGGCTGACCTATTTCTTTTTTTTTTAAAGATTTATTCATTTATTATATATGAGTACACTGTAGCTGTCTTCAGACACACCAGAAGAGGGCATCAGATCCCATTACAGATGGTTGTGAGCCACCATGTGGTTGCTGGGAATTGAACTCAGGACCTCTGGAAGAGCAGTCAGTGCTCTTAACCACTGAGCCATCTCTCCAGCCCAGCTGACCTATTTCTTAGAATTGCACGTTTCTGGAAATTAGGCCATAGTAAATCCATTTTTTTTCTCTAACTTGAAGTTTAGTACAAGCAACCCTGCTCAGGAGCCCTGAACTCCTAAAGTTTATAGAGGGTAACTTAAACTCTGGATGTAGTCAGGTCGTTGTTAGTGAGTTTAGAGTTGATCTTCGAGGCTGGACAGGTGGCTCAGCAGGTAAGAGCTCTCACTGCTCTTGTAGAGGACACAGGTTTTGTTCCCAGCACTCACAACATCCTAGGGGATGGGCTCCATCTTCTGGACTCTGAGGGTAATACATACTCGTGTAGTGCTCTTAAATACATGCAGGCAAGATACCTGTAATCTTAGCCTATTAAGGCTAATCCTTAATAGCCTCCCCCCTCCCTTGAGACAAAGTCTCACTGTGCAGCCCTAGGTTGGCCTTGAGTCTATGATCCTCCTGTCTTAGCCTCCCTAGAGCTAGGAAGGCAAGTGTGGCCACATCATTGGTTGATGGTTTGTTTGTATTTTTGTTTGTTTGTTTGTTTGTTTCTTTCTTTCTTTGGGATAAGGTCTCAGAGTCTCAATTGGTCTGGAACTTGCTTTGTAGTTGGGACAGCCTTGAATTTCGGATCTTTCTGCATCTACTTTCCATGTGCTTGGATTATATAAACACACTGCCTCCCTGCTTCGTGTACACGGTGCTGGGTATCGAATCCAGGGCTCCATTCTAGGCAGCTACTCGCCAATTAGATTACACCCTCAGCCTCTGGCCATTTATTTTTGAAAAGGGAAAAGACCAAGACAAGCATGGACTGTGGATCAATTGGGACAGCTTCTGTGAAGGGCAGCCTGTGTCTGGAGTGCACCTTCCAATGGACAGGAACCCTGGCGTTTGTTCTGCTATGGTCAGCTGAGGCTGCTCCGTGTGCTGGGGAGGATGGCGTAGAGGAGTGCGGACAGAATGACAGAGAAGATCAAGAGGTGACAACTTTGGCAATGACGCTGAAGACCTCTGGGATGCCACATGACTCTCCTGCATCTGAGGTTGCCATGGTTAGGGCAGATTATTAGAATAGAAACTACACAGGGTATGTGGAAACTCAAGAACTTTCTTTCTCATTAGTGCTCTAACCAAAGGCAATGGAGACTTTAAGGTTCCTAATCTCTCTCTCTCTCTCTCTCTCTCTCTCTCTCTCTCTCTCTCTCTCTCTCTCTCTCTTCCACTCCCTCCCTCCCTCCCTCCCTCCCTCTCACCCCCTCACCCCAGAGTAGGTTTTATCATTGTGTCCTGTGCAGGTCATGCAGCTTTGCACCAACAGATGGCGTGCAGGGCTTAGGAATTCACAAGGCTGTCACCAGGTGCAGCCCCAGCTGGTCCTTTAATTACCCCAGACTGCAGGGTCTGGAACCTCTCCGGGGTAGCCCCTGAACCACATGACCGAGTGTGATCCAGTCATGCAGATCCCCATTAAGGAAAGACCACAAAATAAGTTCTACCAGATCTGGAAATTGAAATAACCACAGTGGCAAAAAATGAACCTTCCACTCTGAAAGTACCACAAGCAGCCAGCATGCTTGGGAGTCAAGGTTTAGCTAAAATGTTTACTGACAAAGCAAAAGTTTGTTTCTCAGTAAAGTTGGTTAAATTTAAACATCTGCCTCAGGAGAAGAACAATCTTCAACGCTGAGGCTATGTTTAGATTCCTTCAGCTTGAAATGAAGAAATTAGAACCTTAGCTGGATATGGTAGGCAGCTCACACCTGTAATCCTAACTTCCAGAGGCTGTGACAGGAGAATTGCAGTAAGTTCAGGACCAGCCTGGGCTACATAATAAATAGCAGGCCAGCCTGCTCTGACCTGAAACCACTATAGCCTGAGACTCTGTCCAAAACCAAGCAACACAACAATAAAAAAGAAATCTTTGTACATAAACATTTTAATTCAGATTTAACATAAGAATTTTACATTTAAAACCAACTTTAAAATAGTTGTAGGCTATCGTCAAAACAGCGTATAAAATTTAAAACTTCATATAAGCCTTGCAGATAGATCCCTCATGCTATATTTTTTGGGAAATTTTGATGGAAAACATGTTTGTTTGCTTGTTTGTTTTTGAAACAGGGTCTCTCTACAGAGCCCTTGCTATCCTGGAACTATGTAGATCAGGCTGGCCTTAAATTCATAGAGCGCCACCTCCCTCGTGCTGGGATTAAAGGCATGTGCCACCAAACCCTTTGAAAAAGCAGTTCTTGAAAAAAATTGTTACATTTATTCACCCCCTCACCTCTCTGTGTGTAAACAAATGTGTGCGTAGAACACGCATGCATGTACGAATATGAACATACATGTGTGGAGTTCAGAGGTCAACTCATTATATGAGACTCAGGAACTGAACTCAGGTCATCTGGTGTGAAATAAGCCCCTTTACTTGCTGAGCCATCTCCCTGTCCCCAAAGGACAATTGTGAATGCTGATTTTATAAAAGACAGTTATCTCACAATCCAAAGGATAAAATTTTTATCAGCGTGTTACTATTTTCTGCTTGGAACCTTCTTCTCTCTGGCTTTTACTTAAGAGCATAGACGCTAACAGGAAGGTGGACTGAGCATGCTCAGTCCTGAGCCCGGCTACAGAGTGTCTCAGAGGAACTGAGCGTCCTTTGTTCGCAGGTGCTTTGTTTCTTCCTCTTTTGCAAAAGGCCACTGGGCTGATAGTGTCCTCCCAGCAAGTAAGCTTGCCTGCAGCTGCTAAGACAGCAGTGCCCGTAAAAATAAAAATAAGATAGGGTGCCTGGGAGCCCGCCCAGGCCCACGTGATCCACCAGTGACAGCAAGGCTTCTATTTCAGCCTGTGGTTATAAGGGCAACAAGCACGGCCTTACTTGTCCAGCGACCTATTTTAGCTCAGGAGCGGGAGATTGCAGTTGGGTCAAACAGCCCTTCAGGGGCTCTTTTTGTGTGTAGCTTTCTAGCTGGCCACATACCAGACAGGGAGAGAGCCTGGGTCAGGGCCACGGTGCTTCTATGCAAAGGGTTATAACCGGTGTGAGAAAGGTCACGGTTACCTGTTCAAAAGAATGCAGTCCACTTTCTTTCCCCAACATCACCATGTCATCCAGAATGGCTTTCTTCAATTCCTGAATTGAACCATGTAAGTGAAACAATAACACAGAAAAAACAGGGGTGGGGGCGGGGTGAGGATAGAGGGACCAGTGACAGAGCGGACGCATGCTCTCTTGGTCCCTTCCCTGCTGAGGGTAACCTGGCGCCATGCCAATCGATACCTCTCTCCAGGAGAGAAAGGGGGGCAAATGGCCCAAGAGGTCACTGCGGGTGGGTTAGGGTGTGCTTTAAGTGGCCCTTTGGAAGGGCTGCCACCCCTATGCAAGGTCAGGGCTCAGGGACAGAGTGTAGGACCAGAGGTACCAGGCTATGTCTGCTGCTGAAACAGAACAGCAACCTTTCCTAGATGTATAAGACAATTCCTTGATGGTGGGAGTGGGAGATGCTTTAAGCGGAAAGAGCTGTGGTACTGTTTCTGTTCTATCGCTGCCTCTTAACCCAGTACACAAGAGCTCCACCCTCCCCTGGCAAGGGCACAGCCAGTGGGTCTGAGAGCCTGTCTTCACATCTGACTGTGCTGTGAACCAGCTGTGTGGTCTGGGACAAGTCATCTCCTCTTGGCTCCCTTCCAAGCCATGGAGCAGTGAAGTCGGATGAACTTCGTGTGATTGTTCCTGGTCCCAAGAACCCAATGGATTACTCCATTTCTAAAAGAGCAGGGATGTCTTCAACAACCACACGAGGACAAACCTCTGATTTAGGGTTCCTACAATGTGTAAAGTGATACCAGACACCTCTTATGAACTTAGATTTCACAGTTGTCAGCTCTTCTGTCCTCTTGCTATGTGACTTATAAAACACTCAGCAGCCTGTCAGGAGGCACCCGGGGATACGGGGGTACAGACCTTACTTTTGCAGAGTTCCTGGTAGTTCCCTTCGATTCCTTTCTTCTGAGCCCAGCAAGGCATGACTTCAGGGTCAGGCACAACAATGCCAACCAGAAAGGCCTACAAAGCCCACCAGAAAAGCACGGTCATGAGGTCATGACAAAAGCTTTCAGAGCTCTCATTTGTGGTCCAGCATTAAAAATAATCTCTTGGCATTCTCAGACTCCACCCTTTCCTAAAAATAAGTCTACAGTTATGAAACATTTATTCGGAGGTTATAAAACACTTCCACTAGTGTGCCATGTGGTCCTGCCTGATCATGCCTGACACGGGCCTGATCAGTGGTTAAGTATTTGGTTAGCTTGCCTGAGGCCTTGAGTTCAAGCTCCCATTTCAAAAGCCAAAAGTTAAACGCATGAGCGCGCGTACGCACACACACACACACACACACACACACACACACACACACAACTTCTAACATACCCCCAGATTTTCATGTCAACCTCAGATCTGCACATCTTGGAGGATGCTAATCTAACAACTTTATTGATCCAAATTCTGTAAAACATCTCCCAGAACTTCCAATGCATTCATGAAGAACCATTTTAATTTTTTTTTTTTTTTTGGTTATTTTCTTTAAAAGTGATTTAAGGCTCAGTTATATAAACAGATGCGCAGGATGGAGTCAGTAACTCTGATACCGTGGCTTATCTTTTTGGTCTTTCTGACCGTGACCTAAATGATATTGACAGCAAATGTCTTAATACTGAAAAGCAATATTATCATCAGTAACATTCCTTGCATTGCTATATTAATTTACCTACACAATTGATTTGCATATTAAAAACTGAAACAGCAGTGCTTAGAGGTTGGTGTATCTCAGTGTTCTCAGTGGTAGAGTACCTGCTTAACGTGCAGTAAGGCCCTGCGTTCAACCCACAGCAACATACACACACACACATCACACCCCCCCACACACACAAACACATACACATGCACACACACCACACACACACCACACATATGCATATACACACCACACACATACACCACACACACCCATGCACACACACCACACACACACACCACACACCACACACACACACCACACATATGCACACACACCACACACACACACCACACATATGCACACACACCACACACATATACACACCACACACACCCATGCACGCACGCGCGCGCGCACACACACACACACACACACACACACACAAAATCAGAAAAGCAAAATTACTGAATTTTTATTTAATATCTTATTTCAAGAAACCCCTCCTTGGAAGTTAGTGGGCATACATTAAAAGTTAGTGGAGGTATCTATTTCTATGTCTTCAAGGAACTCACTTGCCCTAACTGCAATTAACCAAATCCTAAGTAATTAAGATTTCTTCTGCGTTTTCGCTTTGAGACTGAGGCTGCCCTCAAACTCACGATCCTTTTGCCTCTGCATGCATCACCCATCCTGGTTTTAAGTGGTGCTGGGAGCAGAAAGCAGGACTTCCTGTCCGCCAGGCAAGTGATCTGCTCAGTGAACTAGATTCCCAAGCCCCAAAATTTCTCTTTTGAAAAGGAATTTTTCCTCTTGATTAGAAATGTATGGGTGAATCCTAGTGCTTGACTAGAAATCAAAATGCAATCTGGACGTTCTGGCAGGCCAGTCTGCGCGGGAGCGCTGGAGCAGTGGTGCTCACCTTTAAGCTGTCCCCATGGACGTAGATTTGCGCCACAGGCTCACTTCGGATGTAGATGTTCTCAATCTTCTCGGGCGCAACGTATTCCCCCTGAGCAAGTTTAAATATGTGCTTTTTCCGATCGATGATTTTAAGCGTTCCCTCCTGTGGAGTGGCACAGACAGCTTCCTAAGACAGCGCTCCCATTTGCGAGCTGGAGCCGCCCCTCCTCCGTGCAGACTTACCCTGTATACCCCAGCACCCCAGAGCTGCTGCGCTCTGTGTCCACAGAGATGTTGCATGGGGTTTGATGGAGCCATCACCCACCACATGCCAGTTCTGCGCCCACCATTCCTTCTTCTGTATGGGCCCCACCGGGCCTTCCTACTTCCCCCGCTCCCCTCAACCCCCGCCACCCCGCCCTCTGAAGTAGGCATTCATCTGCCTCTACTCAGATCCATGTCTGACCCACCAGGGATCCTCTTGCCGAGGCCCATACTTCAGCTGCACCTCTTCTCACCAACATCCCCAGATCCACTCTCTTTGACCTCGCTATTTCCCCGACTACTGCCTCAACCCCGAAGTGCTCTTGCAGTCTCCTGGTTGAAAGTAGATTCCTCAGAGAGCCCGTGCTTCCACCCGGTCACTAGATCATCTTCCCAGCATCCACTGGCAGGGAGGGCAGGGAATGAGTGCTGGTGCCAGTGGTCTCTGGGACTCTATTCACCTCATTGACCCTGGGACCTTTTTGAGTTCCTGGGGTGATGAATTGATATATAACCCATGAATGTTGTTCTTTCCTTATTATCTCTGGGAACAGCGCACCAGAACTAGACATTTCCATGTGCTTAAGCTGATGGCTAGATCTCTTCATGGGCTCCCAGACCTCGCCATGCTCAAGTGACTCCTGTCAGGCCGTGAAAATCTGTCCACCTAGGATATAGCTCAGAGTCTTTGAGATCATTGTCCTCTAGTCTGCCCTAGCCTGGGGTCATCCCTGTCCGCCTCACCTCTCTCTCTCTCTCTCTCTCTCTCTCTCAGCTCCCATCAATCCTCACTAGTAGACTCCCTCATGCTCACCTCTTTTTCCTCCTCCCATGGAAACCAACCACATCCTGAGCAGACAGACTCCCTCCATCCTCACGCCATGTTTGGACCTCCTGGACCAGAGCATTCTCTCCAGGAAAGGAAAAGAAAACAGGGCCTGTTTTTTTTTCTCAACACTAGGGCTGAATCCCCATGCTTCCCCTACCTAACTTCTTTGGTCATCATAGCAACAGCTGGTTCTTGTCAGCTCTGCTCTCTAGTGAAGAGAATGAGGGTCCAGTTAACTGGTCCTCATTAGTCAGGAATTAGTTGACTCCTCCAACAGCCACAGGGGCTAGGAAGCAGAGGACTCAGGGTTGAGACCCAGGACTCTCTGGATCAGAGGCCTTCATCTATTACTATAAGACAGTAAGTTTTAAATGCACAGATGTTTCTTAAATATAAGCACTGAAGCCTTGCATATGGTCTTCTAGAAAACGGGTCAAAAAAAAAATTAGGTCACAAACATTGCCTGTCTGCTCATTCAAGTCAGCTGACACCAAAACCGGAGTCGTATCCCAGGAGAAAAATTACAGATTGACCTCATTCATGGAGAGAGACAAAAGGACACAGGCACATGTATGCAAGAGAGACAGGGACACATCACAGCCATGACGAACTTAAGCCACGAATGCACAGTCAGCTGACGGGGGAGACATGGAAAGAATAAACACTCATTCCAAACACAAGAGCAGCTTCAGTGAAAGTTCAGCCCTGACTTAGAAGTGATGGTAACTTGATTCTGACTTCATGGCTGCTGGCCGCTGTTTGCATGTTTTGGGTCTGAGCGCCTCAGCTGCTTCTCTGGAGTTTATTTAATCACTTCCTGCCATGCCCTGGAAGGGCGGCTTCACTCAGGTTCAGTGCCTCAGATCTGAGTACTTACTGTTCTGAGACATATATAGGATTTCTTTATGAAGACATGTATAGTATTTTTTTTTTTATGAAAAAACAGTATAGGAGCTGGGCATTATGGTACGTGTCCGTAACGCCAACAGTAGGGAGGCTGAGTCAGGAGGATGGCAGCACATTTGAGTTCAACCAGGGCTATACACAGGGCTTAACAGAAAGACCTCTCAAGAACCCATCACCATCATCACCATTGTCACTACCACCACCATTATCATCATCATCACCACCACAAATACATAAAAGCAAAAAGTGGTGAAATCGATTGCAGGGCCTTGAGTCTCAATCATCCTTGGTTTCTGGGACAACCCTCCCTCCAAGGGTGTCCCTGCCCCATAGGCCTCTCCGGCTCCTCTCCTACACATCTGTGGGCCTTCTGTTGGAGCTGACTGTCTGCTGATCCTGGCCTGACTGTCTCTTCCAGTCTTTCTTATCCTCTTGGCCTAAGAGTGAGGTCCAGTGAGTACCTGTCCTTTGCTTCTTCCCTTAACCCTACTCACGCCAAAAATAAACATAAAACCAAAAAGCATGTGTCTTCCCAGAGCAGAGCTCCTGCCCCAGGGCATACACTGGAGACTTGTCCTTGTCTGCTACATGCATGAAAGTTTCTCAAAGGCCCAAAGTGCACAGGCCCAAGCACAGGCAAATTCACTCATCTGGCCCCAGAGCCAGGGAGGCCTTAGGATCACTCATGTACTGATAAACGCAACACCTCAGATTGTAACCAAACAGCAGCAACCTTCCAGACACACAGAGGGGGTGAGTGACACCAGGCAAGGGCTCAGGTGTTGGCAATAGCGTCCTGCCCTCCCCCAAAATGTTTGTGTGAGTGTCTGATACCTGCCAGGCACTGTGCTAAGCGCTTTGTAGCTATGACCTCATTCATTCCTTGTGACAGCATCCAAGGCAACATCCTTGTAGAGGCAAATAACCTTATTATCCTCATTTTTACAATAAGGAAATGTGGACAAGAAAGATGGTTTACTGAGTAAGGCTTGGGACTTTAATTTGATCCCCAAGACTCTCATGGTAGGAGGAGAGAATCAATGCGTGCAAGTTGTCCTCTGACCTCATGATCACCATGAGGGAGTACACACACACATATACACACACAGGTACACATACACACAGGTACACAGAAGAAAGAAAGAAAGAAAGAAAGAAAGAAAGAAAGAAAGAAAGGGAGAAAGAAAGAGAGAAACACAGAAAGACAGAAAGAAGGAAGGATGGACAGAAAGAAAGAAAGAAAGAAAGAAAGAAAGAAAGAAAGAAAAGAAAGAGAGAGAAAGAAAGAAAGAAGGAAAGAAAGACTTTTTTAAATGAGAGAATGGGGCAAATTTGTTTGGGCTAAAAAGCTGGGAGGTATAACCAAAGAATGCTATGAAGATTTAGTTTCTTATTCTATACCTTGTAGCCCAAAAGAGTGTAGCTTTGCTCAAGGTGCTAAAAATGACTTCCAGCAGAGTCAAAGGAACTGAAGTATCCCTTATCTATCAATGCCAAGAAACCAATCCCTTTTCCAGAAACCAATCTCTCAGTTGGGGGTCAATGCCCCTGCTGTGGTGGTTTGAATGAAAATGGCCCCTATAGAACTGGAAAATATCATCCTGAGTGAGGTAACCCAATCACAGAAAAACACACATGGTATGCACTCATTGATAAGTGGCTATTAGCCCAAATGCTTGAATTACCCTAGATGCACAGAACACATGAAACTCAAGACGGATGATCAAAATGCGAATGCTTCACTCCTTTAAAAGGGGAACAAGAATACCCTTGGCAGAGAATAGGGAGGCAAAGTTTAAAACAGAGGCAGAAGGAACACCCATTCAGAGCCTGCCCCACATGTGGCCCATACATATACAGCCACCCAATTAGATAAGATGGATGAAGCAAAGAAGTGCAGGCCGACAGGAACCGGATGTAGATCGCTCCTGAGAGACACAGCCAGAATACAGCAAATACATAGGAGAATGCCAGCAGCAAACCACTGAACTGAGAATAGGACCCCCGTTGAAGGAATCAGAGAAAGGACTGGAAGAGCTTGAAGGGGCTCGAGACCGCATATGAAAAACAATGAAAACCTACCAGAGCTTCCAGGGACTAAGCCACTACCTAAAGACTATACATGGACTGACCCTGGACTCTGACCTCATAGGTAGCAATGAATATCCTAGTAAGAGCACCAGTGGAAGGGGAAGCCCTGGGTCCTGCTAAGACTGAACCCCCAGTGAACGGGATTGTTGGAGGGAGGGCGGTAATGGGGGGAGGATGGGGAGGGGAACACCCATATAGAAGGGGAGGGGGAAGGGTAAGGGGGATGTTGGCCCGGAAACCGGGAAAGGGAATAACAATTGAAATGTAAATAAGAAATACTCAAGTTAATAAAGAAATAACGGGAAAAAGAAAAGAAAAGAAAATGGCCCCTATAGGCTCAAGGGAATGGCATTATTGGGAGGTATGGTCTTTTTGGGGTAGATGTGGCCTTGCTGGGAGAAGTGTGTCACAGGAGGTAGGCAAAGCCTCAGGTTTCAGAAGCCAAGCCAGCTCCACTGGCTGTCTTTCTTCCTGCTGTCTCCTTATCTGGATGTAGAGCTTTCAGCTACCTTACCAGCACCGTGTCTGCCTCCATGCTGCTATGCTTCCCACCGTGATGGGAATCAACCTCGGAACCGTAGCCATCTCCAATTAAATGTTTTCCTTTATAAGAGTTTTTGTGGTCATAGTGTCTCTTCACAGAAATAAAACCCTAACTACACACTGACTTTCTCAGATCTTCCCAAGAAATGCATCTTCTTCTACTTAGCCACCGGTCTCCACACACCAACCTTTCCTGGATTCCATGAGGGATAGGACGTTGTTTTAAGGAAGGCCCAAGTCCCGCCCTCCACACAGCCCATTGTCACTTTCATTGGGAGCAGGAAACTTGGGACAAGGTTGGGGCACATTCGGACAGGTGTCCCCTCAGCGAGCTGGTTTCGCACACCCACTCATCACTGACATGACATGTGGAACACCAGCCTTCAAACCTACATACCGGCAGCCATTTTCCAATGTCTCCCGTGTGAAGCCAGCCGTCACTGTCCAGGGCCTCCTTTGTCCTGTCCTCGTCTTTTAAGTAGCCTTTGAACACATTTGGTCCTTTCACACAGATCTGTGGGGGCAAATGCATGGCTTTGCTCAGTCAGGGTTTAAGAGATCCAACACTGACAGGCCGTCAGCAGGCACAAGAGAAAATGTGCTCTCCATCTGCTGGAAGGCCATTGTGGAGCTTGTGACAGGACCAGAGGGTGTGAAGCACCTCTCTGCTGTCTCTGCCCTTTACCTGGTCCCTTTGCCTTCTCTGGAGCAGTGTCTTCTTCCCTGTGCTGGCCATCCTTTCTCCACTTGCCACTTCTCCCTCGTTTGCCATGAGTCCCTGACCATGGGCTCATGCTGTTTTGGGATACTCACCGAAGACACTGGTGACTGGATGTCCCTGCTAGTGGCGCTCAGGCCCTCTGCTTCACTGCTTGGCAGGAAGCCTGATTCTCCACTCACTCCCTAGGGCTGAGCAAGAATGGCTCTGCTTGGCCCACTTCATTTGGCCTATTTGATGTATGGCCGTGTTTCCGAAGAGACAAGATATACTGTGGCAACCTATGCCACAACGGGGTGCATTGTGAGGGAGGGGTACTTCTTTTAAAGTCCAGAAATGAAGAGTTCTTGATTTAGGATCACTCGGTCTCAGTGGCGTTGGTTGTATCAAGTACATGGATGACTTAAAATGACTTTGCATGCAGGTAAGGGGGAAAAATGGCTCTATGCCTATGGCTTTTTGCTTCTGCTTGGCTACACGTGACATCCACAGAAGCTAAAGGTGACACCTGAGCCTCACCTCTCCTTCTCCTTTGCTGGTCCAGTAGTTGAGTTCCTCTGCGTCGACCAGCTTGATGTGGTTGCAGGGCAGAGGGGCTCCCACGTGCCCTAGGGCAGCAGAACAAGGTGATTCATCAGTGGTTCAGCGCTGATGATGTGTGATATCCCTGGGGGGATGCCTAAGCACCCCAGCAGGGTGGAGCATGCCTATAACCCCAGAACTTGAGAGGTAGGTGGAAACGTATCAGGAGCGCAAGGTCATCCTAGGCTGCATAGTAAGTGGTTCAAGGCTAGCCTGGGTCACAAGAGGCCTTACCTCTAACAAAACAAAACAGAACCAAAACAAAAATGGAAACAAACTCCCAAGTGGGTTAAAGCAGGGAGCTGTGGGACCAGAGTAACACACTGTTATGTAGGTGCTGTTGACAGGGACAAATCGAGGATAAAACAACACTCTGAGAAAAGCAGAGGGTGAGCTCCACTTCACACACACACACACACACACACACACACACACACACACACACACACACACACACACACACACACATAAATGATTGTTTTTGAGACAGGGTTCTCTGTGTAGCCCAGGTTGTCTTGAAATTCTCTATAGCACCCAGGCTGACCCCAGACTTGTGGTTCTGTATGTCAACTTCACCAGTCTTGTAATTATAGGAGGGCGCCACCATGTGAAGTTTACATTGGTTAATTTATCTACATTTATTAGTGTAGCCTCTCTCTCTCTCTCTCTCTCTCTCTCTCTCTCTCTCTCTCTCTCTCTCTGTAGGTACACATGCCACAGCACATGTGTGGAGGTCAGAGGATGGCTTGGAGGAGTCAGTTCTCTCCGTCTTTGCATCATGTGGATTCCGGGGATTGCCAGGCTTGGTGGCACAAGCTTTTACGTCTGAACCACTCACTGATCCTTATGTTTGGTTCTTACAGAGTGGGACTAGCATATTAACCTAGCACAAACCTACATGGAGGCCCTGAGTAAGGCGGGAGTCTCATTCCACCATGCACATGGTTAGGAGGTTTTACAGTGGCGCCCACATCGAAACATCTTTCCCAGGTAGGCATGGTGGTGCACACCTGTAATAGCATCATCCAGGAGATGAGCGCGGGAGATCAGGAGACCGAGGCCAGCGTGTGCTACAGGCAGATCATAAACTACAACCGCTATTTCTTTTCCCTTAGTCAGGCTCCTGATTGGTGCGTACAGAGACAACCTAGAGTGCTTGCTACACTGCAGATTTGGACTGAGGCCTGGGATGAGGCATCAGGCTCTGTATTTCTCACAGGCACCTAGGCGATATTGATGCTATTGTACTTAATGTCGTGCTTAGATAAAGGGACATAAAACCAGGATGCAGTTGCTCATCCCTGGGAAAAAAAAAAATCAAATCCCAAAATCTGATGATCTTATGCACTCCAGCCACAAGATCCTATCTAAGTCATTCACTGGCCCTTGTGGTCTTCACCTCATGCTGGGAAGGAAATGAAATGCTAGGCAGGTGCTGGCCAAGGTCCTGATCAGATGTGCCATGGGCACGAAAAAGAAGGCTGTGGCACTTGGGTTTCTCTTTTAGGAGACATATTGCCAAACCTGTGGTGATATTATACAAAGAGACATAAGTTTCCTCTCACCCAGCCTCCTAGGGCTTCCAGTAAGGGTGAATTAAAAATTCAACACTTTTAAATGGGAACACGACAAGGATGGCATCCGAGGTAAGTGGGATGAGAGTGGGCTCAGTGGGGAAAGGAGCTTGCCCCCAAGCCCTGTGCCCCAGGTTTGATCCCCAGAAGCTACACAGTGGAGAGAACAGACTCCTGTAGTCTTTCTCCTGATAGTCACATGTGCACTGTGAGATGCATGTGTTCTCTCTCTCCCACACAAATAAATAAATGTAATGTTTTAAAAGAATGAAAGTATCCAAAAGGAATGATATTCATGGAATGGTGGCTTGGTACAGTGGACACAACAAGGATAAAACACGCACACACACGCGCACACACACACATACACACACACACACACACACACACACACACACACACGGAGCTAGGTGTGGGAGAAATGGCTCGTCCTCCTGCTCTTACAGAGAACTGCGTTTCTAGCATCTACATTAGGCAGCTCCAAACCAGCTGAAACCTTGGCTCCAGGGGATCTGGTGGCCTCTTCTGGCCCCCATGGACATTTGGACTCACATGCACACCCCACCTATGTATAATTAAAATTAAATATTTGAATAATTTTTTAAAAAAACGAGTGAGCATGACTTCAAATGAGAGTCCCTGAAGAATATCTGTCAGTAGGAGAATGAGCAAAAAGTTTGTATGGGGAGCAAGCAAGCTTCACCCAGTTTCAGTGAAATGAGACAGGGTTCATGAGAAAAAAATCACTCCTTATCTGGCTCCGTCCCATGCAGTTTCCATTTCGAGTCTACCTATCATGTTTCAAGACCCTGTGATGCTATTGCATTAACTAACTTTTTTTTTTTCTGCATGCACATCATTCCAGATTTTCGGGTTTGTGTTTGAGCAAACGTAAGCACAGTGGTCCCAGGGGAAAGTGTGCTGAAGAATTCTCTTGCTGAGTGCTTTCCAAGTTCGGTCAGTGCCTAGTCTGAGTCTGGTGATGGGTGACCCAAAAGCTAACCACTACAGACCTACTTCTGTCTGCCTAGGAGGAGGAATCTCCTCACAATGAGAGCGTGTATGGGCCTCCTCTTTCCTGAGGTTGCCACTGCCTTCCAGATACACCGTGAGAGACTCTCCCTCAAGACATAGTCCTCAGAGGAGCTGGAGACATGGCTCGGCAGTTAACCACTTGCTCTCCTTCCAAGAGGACTGGGGTTTGATTCCTAGCACCCTCGTATTGGCTCACAACCATCCAGCACTCTAGTTCCAGGGGTTCCAGCACTCTTTACTGACTCCAACAGACACCACCCACACACATTGTGCACATATATATGTACCTGCAGACAAAACACTCATACATTTTTTTAAAAGTTGCCTGTTATGAGTCACGTTCAACTCATAGCCTGCTTCTTTTATTGTATTTAAAAGAAAAACAAAACAAAACAACAACAACAACAAAAAACAGAAAATGAAAACCAGCTCTGAAACAGCTGTAAGCAGAGCGGCGTGGTTGTGTAGAATCTATGAGCTCAGTGTGCAGGTGTTAGAAGCATTTCCCATGTGGAGTTCTAGCCTGCGACCCACACTTTGCACAAATTCTACTTATATAACAAAAATAAAAACAAAGCAAACAAACAAAAAGCAGGAGGGCAAAGACGCTTGCTGCTGAGTTTGAAGAATCTCCACTTCTCCCAGAAATCCAGAGGATGAAAGGGGAAAACAAACTCCTGGACCTTGTTCTCTGACTTCCATGGCGTGCCAGGGTGCATGTGTGCATGTGCACACATATAAACAAAGTAAGAAAATAAGTGCGGTTTTAAATTACAAGTAAAAATGTTTAAGTAGGGGGAAGATATAAAGGTGTGAAACTCTGCGACAAAGAAAACATTACATCCGCAGTCTCACAATACAGATGCTCTCCTGACACCACCTCGTTACCACACCTCCTGCCTCTGCCCTCCCTCCCCCACAAGCTCTCCTACCTGATGTCCAGTCCCCTGGCGTTGTGAAGGTACACCCAGCTGTGCATTCAGTTTGCCCATAACCTTCATAGACCTTCAAGCGAAACAGAAACCGTGATGTGGGCCACACTGTCTCAGAAATGTCTGGTGGCCTTTCTTGGCCAGCCTGCCTCCCACTGACCATCTGTGCCTTCCTGCTGAGGATGCCGGGGACGGGGACGCATGGTTCCCTGAGTAGCTGACACTGGTGCAACTGAACCCAGCAGGGTTGTGCTGCTACTTTTAACCATGAGCACTTAGGTTGTGTGGCTTGGAATAAGGGTTTCTGGCCAGTTTTCAACCATAGGCTCTATGTTCACTATACTCAAGATAAATATTCTAAGTCCACTACGAATCTGATTTTTATCTTTGACTTTCCTCTCCAGGCCCTGCAGTTCAAGGCATCTAAAGCATAATTACTTAAGCACTGTACATAAGAGACGGACATGTTTGGCTTCCCTTGAAGCCTTGCTACAGCCATGACACAATACCCTACTTCTGTAGGAACTTGACAGATTTTAACTGAATGGATAAGTCAAGAGATGATTTTGTTTGTTTTGTTTCTTAGAGATGACCAAACAAACAACACCACACAGATAGGCTCTCTTTTATCCTGATGCTCTTGCTTCGAGATGGGAGACTCTTGGAAGGCGGTAGAGAACAGAGAGGCGGGGCAGTGTGACACAGAGTCTCCAGCACATGGAGGATACATTTACATTTTCTACGTTTAAAAACATATTAATTTGATATTAATTGATGTGTAATGTATATGGCTGAGTATATTTATGTATGTGCACCACGTATGTACCGTGACAGTGGAGGTCAGAAGAAGGCACTGGATCCCCGGGAACTGGATTTGTGACCCACTATGTGGTTGCTGGAAACCAAACTCAGGTCCTCTGGAAGACCAGTGAGTATTAACCATTGAGGCATCTCGCCAGTATATATACATATAATATACATATACATACACACATATATGTATATATGTATGTATGTGTGTGTATATATATATATATATGTATATATATAATCTGATTCCCTTTCCTTTTGCTAAAACTTTCAAGGTTCCAGGTAAAGGACTCTTGTACCATGGATACTCCTGGGGGTTCTCAAAAGGTGGCAAAGCCATTCTAATTCTCTGTGGCTGTGTGCTTCTATCACCCACAGGATGACAGGTTTAGCCCTCCGGCATCTTCCTCTCTACAGCTGTGCTGTCTAGCACACATCCCACCACTCCCAAGGGAGGTCCTGTATGATGATACCTGGCACCCCAGAGCTGCTCGTAGGAATCCCAGGACTGTTGGTGATGCGGGGGCTGCTCCGGTAACAATCATTCTCACGTGCCCTCCAAGACTGGCCTGTGGGAAGATAGAAGCTGTCGATGATGGTGACACACGACACAGTCCTCATTCAAGGTCTGCTTTCAACAGCTGGACCCCGGATGCTGGGGCTCGGGTTGGGGATTGGTACATGCTAAGGAAGCCCCTTCTCTTTTGTAATAGATGTGACTATTGTTAGTTGACAACTTAACCGACAGTTTGTCCAATTCTGTGACCAACTCTGTGCTGTTATGCCATGAGGCATTTTTTAAATTACCATGCTTCTCCCTCCTTAAATGATTCAGCTGCTTCTTCCTCCTCTCATTATTCACTGGCCTCCAAAACAATTACTTAAGACAATTTTCTCCAGCTCCAGCTTCCATTTTAATGGCATCAGCTTTTTCTCGTGTAGGAATCAATACCATGCTTTATTTACTATGTTCGGCTGGGGACGAAGGATATTTGAAACACTTTGTTTCTGTATGTTGAGCCAAGTTTAAATATTAATTTTCTTGGCTAAAAACAGAATAGCAGGAAGAAGGCTGAGTGGATACCACTAATGAACCAGATTCCTAGGGTGGTGCAGGACCTGGGACTGCGGTGGCGATGTGGCAAGGAACTGGCTCTGGCCTGATTCAGGAGAAGTTGGTGGGATTGGACACAAGAAAAGGGAAAGAGGATTCCTGTTTATCTGGAGAAAAGTAAGTCCTGTTAAACGCCCATCATCACCAGTTTTCTGGGAATGGCAGGAGGAAGCCCAGGCCTCTGGGCCCCAGGAACACCCAGCAGGGTGGAGGCCAAAGGACCTACTTTCTATGGGTCTTTTAAATACATATGTACGCATGCATGCATGTATGTATGTATGTATATGTGTGTGTATATGTATGTATTTGTGTGTATATATATGTGTGCATTTGTATGCATATATCTGCATGTATGTATATGTGTATAAAATCTTTAATTAATTCTTTGAGAATCTCATACTGCATTCATTCCCCCACTCCTCCTGTTAACTCCACCAGGACCCATCCCTGTCTCTCTCACCTCTCTTCCAACTTCCTGGTTTTTTGCTCTTGTTTTTTGTTTGCTTGTTTAACATCCTATGGAGTCCAACTTGTTCGGCCCATCTATGCGTGGGCGTGAGACCATCCAATGGAGCATGGCCAACCTAAGGGTCCTTATTGGTAAGGTTGCTTTTTACCAGATACAACCCATCTCCAAAAATTAAGAAAAAAGATCATTGCTCTAAAATTCCAGCAGCAGCACAAGAGTTGTCGTTGTCGTCGTCGTTGTTGTTGTTGTTGTTATTATTATTATTATTATTATTATTATTATTATTATTATTATTACAGGTCACTGGGCCATCTCCATTTCTCCTATGAAATCACCCGCTGGGCACGGTGTCACTCTAGACTCACAGACTCATTTCTTTACCTGAATCTTATTAAAGAAGAGTTCATCCCAGATACTATTGTTTCTGATGATTCCGCTCCGGACCTCAGCCTGCTTGCGCTTTGCTGCAAACTCCAGGAGCCAGCGCTTCAGTGAGGTGTCTGCCTGGTGGAAGATCTGAGGAGCACAAGCAGGAGACAGCAGTGAAGTGGGGCCCGGTTATCTTCTAGATGCTCCCTCCAGGAAGAGGGTCCATCTGGCCAGCAGAGGACACGTATTCCCACACATCCCCATGTATTCCTGTGTACACTCGTGAGAGAGAGGCCCTGGGTTTGTAGCATGAAGCTGAAGGTTAAGGCTATCACGGGACAGGTGCATTTTGGAGATAGGAAGGAGATGGGGTAGAAAGGAGGAAGGGGGGCTGGAGAGATGGCTCATTGGTTAATAGAATCGATTGTTCTTCCAGAAGTCCTGAGTTCAATTCCCAGCAACCCAACCATCTGTAATGGGATCCAATTCCCTCTTCTGTCCTGCAGGCATACATGTAGGCAGAAAGCTATAAAATGTATACATAATAAATAAATAAACATTTAAAGAAAAAGAAAGGAGGAAGGGAAGGGGGAAAGAAGGGAAGGGAGGGTAGAGGAAGATCAGGGAGGGGAAAGGAGGGGAGGCGAAGAGAGGAAGGGAGGTCAGGTCTTTTTACCCAGAGTTTGAAAGCTGGAAGGAAACAGGAGAAAGAAGCACAGGGAAGAGTTGGGGAACACAGGAAGGAGGCAAGTTTTCAGACCTGGGTTGGAGGGAAGGAAAACCACCCTCCTGGAACCCCAGAGTCTGTCCACACCATAAAATGAGAACCTTCCAGTCCGTGGGACCCACCTTGTCATACATCCGATTCAGCAGCCGTGGGACCACAGGGAAGATGGTGGGGCGGAGAGCTTTCATGTCGTCTGAGAGGAGGCGGATGTCTCCCTGGAAGAAGCCCACACGCCCTCCATGGCAGTAGACAACAGACTGGGGGGAAGGATAAGAAGGATCACTTAGGGTGGGCACTCCTGGCTGCAGGCCAGAGCTATCCAAAAAGTTTTGCCCTCCATGGAGAACACCCAGGCCCCTAACCCAGCTCTGGCTGCTGCCATAAGACACTGAGTGGCAGGTAAGTGACCCGCCCACCAACCCACAACCTTTGTATCAAGGCCAAGTGGAATGATGCCGGAGTGGCCATTCTTGTTGGTGCCCGCCCCTTCACACCCTCTCTCAACCCTAGACATGTGCCACCCCATCCCACCCTGGAAACTCGGGTCTGAAATGTTCTACTATCTGCACTCCATAAATGGGGCTATTCCAGGCCCCTAGAGAGGCTTTGGATTTCCCAGAGACATCTCTGCAACTGTGGAATGAAGTGCTATTTTCCTTGGATACTAGAGCTGGTGGGAAACCAGGGGCTCCTGGCTGGGTCCTATGGGGCCAGAAGCACACGAGGAGCCTTATTGTGTGCTCTGTTCTTTAACGCCCAGGGCAGCTCTTTAAGCAAGACAGTGTTTCAGCCATGACCCGTTTGTGGGAGAAGAACGCAAGGTTCAGAGAGGTGAAGTGGTTTGCCCAGCTGCATAAAAATAGTTGACGATAATGGCTGGCATTCGAATCTAGGCCCAACGACACCAGCTCACCCCACCAGATGGAGTAGAAATTTACTTGAAAGATATATTTTTATTTTTTTTTAAGATTTTATTTATTTTATATAAGTGAGTACCCTGTCACTCTCTTCAGACACACCAGAAGAGGGAATCAGATTATGTTGCAGATGGTTGTGAGCCACCATGTGGTTGCTGGGAATTGAACTCAGGACCTCTGGAAAAGCAGTCAGTGCTCTTAACCGCTGAGCCATCTCTCCAGCCCCAAAAGATATATTTTTTTCACTGGCTGAATCTTTCAATGACACGTGCACGGGAAATTCTTTGACTCCACCATCCTATACGGATTCCCTGCTTTGCCCTCTCTCTACTCTTACACGAGCCATCTGAGGACCAACACATAGTCCGGGCTTACAGCCTAGGAGCCATGACAGTTTGATGCCACAATTTTACTGCTTCATTCTGGCCTTTAGAAGTTTGTAAGCTATGGAACAGAAGCACGTTGGCCATCAAAGAGCAGTGCCCACATATAGCTGGAGGTGGCAAAGCACTTCTGTGGTCTGTCATGCTCTTGGAACCGATGCCACCAACCAGGCCCTCTCCCAGCTGAGGTGTGTCTGTGAGAAAGTTGAGGTGGGTCTGGGTGTCTCCTGAAGCATCTCTCCTAGGGAGGACAGGTGGGGTGACCAAGGGTCCTCAGATATCTCTGGCCCCTTGTGCTACCTTCTAAGAAAGGAGTCAGTCCTGCTTCACTCAACCAGTGACTGGTGAGACCCTGCCGTAAGTGTAGGTTCTGGGCACAGAGGGTGCCTCCCTGATGCCAGGGCCTTACCTGCACCATTCGCTCAAACATGTGTGCTAAAGGCAAATAGGAAAAGTGTACATCCGCACAAGTGGGGGCCCACTGACTCTGCAAGAGAACACAAGGAGCCCAGGCAGGTCCCAGTCAGCCAGGTAGGAGGCTTACCTGGATCACTCTCTCAAACATGTGAGCCAGAGGCAGGAAGGAGATGAGCACATCGTCCTGTCTCGGAAAGATCACTTTCTGCAGGTGACGGGCATGGGAGACAGAAAGGAAAGAAACACTGACAGGAAGACAACGAGAGAGTCATAAAACAATAAAGAGAAAAAAATGGTCCTGGGGGGGAGGGGTGGGCGGGGGAGTGGGGGAGGGGGAGGATGAGGACAGAGAGAGGTAAGAGGGGAAAAATGATGAGAGAGAGGAGGAGGTGGGGAGGAGAGGTGGAGGAGGGAGGGGAAGGGAGAGAGAGAGAGAGAGAGAGAGAGAGAGAGAGAGAGAGAGAGAGAGAGAGAGAGAGAGAGAGGCAGCATAGGAAGCGAAGTGTTAGGTCGCAGCGCCAGTGGGTGTGGGTTATCTGCAGAAGCAAAGAGGCACATGTAGCACACATAAACCAGCAGAGCCAGGCTCCGCAGGGAAGTCTCCTCTCAGGACGGCCTGCACCTCACTTGAAGTCTCTGTCTGTTGGTGTTGGCGCCAGCCTGGCTCTCTCCCCTCCTGCCCTTCCAGTAACATCTGCCGCCCCGGCTACCTGAGCGGAGTCACACAGTCTCGGCTTGATGGTACATTCTGGGCCTCGTGGAGAAAGTGGCTCAGAGAGTTCTACCAATCACCGTTTGTGCCAGCTTTGTGAGTTGGGGGAAGGGGGCGGTGTTGGGGGGGGTGGCGGGGAGGAGAGACCAAGCCACAAACAGGTGGCCAGACACCAAGCCACAGCTGGGAGAATACACAAGCTGGGCACTATCCCACAGCCGTCTCCCAGATGGGACTGGTCCCAGAGTCAGACTGTTCTGGCCAGCGAAGGGTGGGGACGTCTTTAGAGGGACCTAACTGTCCTCTGTCTTGTCATACAAGTCTTCGCTCTCCTTTTGCCTTTGGGCCAGCTCGGACAGTCTTTGGGATCTTGGGTCGTGACTCGGAACCCGATCTCATCCAGCAACCATGTCTCAGTTTCCCACCAAAGCATCTCAGCATTTGGAGTGGAATGCCCTGCGGCACCGTGTAGCACACACTCAGACAGTTTCCACAGCGGAGGAAACTTCCTCTCTCCTGAAGGAAGCACATATTCACCCCGCTTGGGATGGGTCCTCCTTCCTTAGCTGTTTATAAACACTAACTTGCTTTGGTCAGAGCGAGCTTTTCAGACTTTGCAGTTACCTTTAAGGGCAGCCTTACAATTAGCAGCTGCCGGTGTTTCTCAGACTCTAGTAGTCCTTGAACACAAAATGGCCAAACTAAACCCAGCCTGCTTGACAAACGGGTTGTGGAGGCTTACTTCTGAGGTAAAGGAACAGAGCTCATGGGTCTTACTGTTTTGAAGTGAAAAATGAAATCAGGCTTGCGTGCTCCCCCCACCCGGGGCTCTTAGAGCTTTTCGATATCAAGTGAACGTTGGGGGATGGGTCATTTCTGCGCTAGCGCGGAAAGCTAGTCTGATGGCCCATGCTTGTGATCTCAGCATCTGGGAAACTGAGGCAGGGGCATCAGGTATTTGAGGCCAGCCTGAAATACATACTAAGACCCCAAACAAAACACAAAACAAAAACAAAACAAAACAGTTTTAGAGGTTAAACGTGGTTGTAAAAGTGAAGTTACCCTAGCAAAAACAAGAACTTCCTGCCTGCAAGCGCCTGCCCTAAAATAACAACAATAGAACACGACTCGAACCACATCCAGCCCGTGACCCTTGCACCACGTTCACCTCAGGAGGACTGTGAATATGGCCGGGACGTTGGAAGACTAGAGAGTCACACGGTAATATCGAAAGGTTGACACCCTTGTTACAAAGACTTGAGATGTGTCCTTGAGAAAGGTCCCCATAGGGAGTTTGCTTTATTCACCTCTGTGACTTTCAGAAAGCCCGAGAAATCGGCCACCACGTTCCCGTGGGTGAGCATCGCACCTTTGGGGTTCCCTGGAAACAGAAGGCAAGAAAGGGTTTCATTAGGAGCCTGGCAGTTACCCTTTGACCTCCACATAGGTACCACATATGTAGCATGGCACGCCGTGACACAAAATAAATAAACAGATGTTAAAAGATTTAACAACAAGTTTCAAACAGTTAATTGAAACTAGATGCGGTGGCTCGAAACTGTAGTCTCGGTTCTCTGAAGGCTGAGGCAGGAGAATTTTGAGTTCAAGGCCAGCCTGGACTATTGACTGAGACTGTTTTTAAAAGAGGGTGTTAATTTTATGTGCTATGTGAATTTTGCCTTTAACAAAAAAAAAAAAAAAAAAAAAAAAAAGAGGAGGGAAAGAAGCACAGTTCATTAGGAGAATTTCTTTGGAGAGGGTTACCTGAGTCTCTGATCCTAATCTGAAACCTAAGCTCACACAGATGTTAATAGGATCCAGGGAACCCCAAGAGAAAAGAGAGGAGGCGGTGCCGTGCTCAGTGCTCACAAACAAGTAACAGACTGGAGAGGTGGGAGCACTCCACAGTGAGGATCGAGGAGAGGACACTGCCTTAGGAGGAATTTGTTCTCCAGGCTGGTCTGTGGGATAAACAGAGCCTCTCCGTAATAGTTAATTTAGACAGGATCTAGGATTACCTAGGAAACAACCCTCGGGGCTGCTCTGTGAGGCATTTTCAGGGAGATTCGGCTGAGGTGGGAAGAGCCACCCTGAGTAAAAGGCAGGGTTAACCCATGGGCTGAGAGGCCTGAGTGAGTAACACGGCGGGGGGGGGGGGGGGGGGGGGGGACGACAGTGAGCGGAGCACCAGATCCAGCCCTCTCTGCTTCCTGACCATGGCAATGTGACCAGCGGGCTGGTGCCGCGCTTCCCATCCAGACTCACTCTATCTTTCCTTAAATTATTAGCTGAGATGAAACCAACCACCCTTCCTTCCTTCCTTCCTTCCTTCCTTCCTTCCTTCCCTCCTTCCTTCCTTCTTTCCTACTTTCCTTCCCTCCTTCCTACTTCCCTTCCCACCTTCCTACTTCCTTCCTTCCTTCCCTCCTTCCTTCCTTCCTACTTTCCTTCCCTCCTTCCTACTTCCTACCTTCCTTCCTTCCTTCCTTCCTTCCTTCCTTCCCTCCTTCCTTCCTTCTTTCCTACTTTCCTTCCCTCCTTCCTACTTCCCTTCCCACCTTCCTACTTCCTTCCTTCCTTCCCTCCTTCCTTCCTACTTTCCTTCCCTCCTTCCTACTTCCTACCTTCCTTCCTTCCTTCCTTCCTTCCTTAAGCTATTTTTGTCATATCAGTGAGAAAGGCAACTGATCCACACTCTCTCCCCATAAAACTGAAGAGAGGGTCAAGTGTGGACAGAGTTAGGAGCTGTGAGGGAGGAGGTTTCAGAAGCTCAGGAGAGGCACTGCCTACATCAGAACTCAGAAGAGTATCCATCAAGGAAAGTATGAGCTTTAGACATGGTCACTCAACCATCGCCCAACTTCCACAACCCACTTCCTTGTTCTTGATTCCCCCATGTCAAACTTGGTAGGAGAGGGCAGTGCACTTACTAACAAGGTTTGGGAAGCAGCAGCAGCAGAGAGGGGAGAAGGGTGGGGGATTGTGTCCCCCCTCCGTGCCAAGCCCACAGGGACAGGGAGGTCTTGAAGAAGCTCACTGGTTCCTAGTTTGGATGGACACTGTACCTCTGAACTCAGCCTCTGACTTACAGTGACCATGGGACACTTAGTTGCCCAATAGTGACCATGAAGACATTTATTCAGGGGCAGAAAGAGAGAACTACCCTCCCTGATCAGGTGGAGTTTAGTAATGAGGATAAAAATAAATTCTTTCTCATAATTATATACCCCGAGGCCTGTTGGCTCATCTTGCAAGTGACCCATTTGACATCAGTCATAGCCTCGTCTTCTAATTCAAGTGACAGAGGTATCCCTCTGCCTAAGATGTGTGATGGATGAGGTCTCAGCTTGTGAAATGGTGCTTCCTCCTGTGATGTCAACCACAGCAGATGTTCAAGGGGATATAGAAGGATGTGTTTCTTAAAATGTGACCATTTTTTTCCAATAAGTAGTTGTCAAAATGTCTTCCTTTGGAAAAAATAAAGATTCACAGGAGCTGCCTCACCTGTGCTTGGCTTTTTATCCTAGCGCTCCTTCAGGCCTGAGCCCATGTTCTCTCTCCTAGCTGACCCTCAAGATATGAATCCTTCGAGGTCCTGGAGTCCTTAAAGTATTCTGAGAGTCACCTGGCAATTTTCACCTTCAGGTTCTGGAAGTTTCTAAGGATCCAGACACAGAAGAGGAATGTCACAAAGTAGATCCCTGTACCACAGAGTTGTGGGTTTGTGGCTAACATGCAGATGCTCAACATAAACTCAGGGCAGTTGTCTTTACAGATGAAAATTCTTCACAACCTTCTCAGTTGAGGTGCAAAACCAACCCTGTTGGTGCTTCTTCAGTTCTGTTCTTTTCTTCTCCAGCATAATGCCAAAGTTCAGACCTTTAAGAAACACACAAATTTTCTTCCAGATTCCGGTGTCGCTTTATAAATAACCCATAAGACTCTTGAAATATTCCCATAAATGTTCAGATTATCTGCATAAGTTATCTCTGTGTGTGACCCCAAAGGCTGAAGGTGAAATGGATGCTCATTGCAGACTCTGGGGGCGGACAACAAAGGTCTCCTTGGGAAGTGTGAGGTGAGTCTTCCAGAAGGTTCTATCTGCTGCTCTGGTCCAGGATGAGTCTGGATCTCTAGCAGTATGTCTTTTAAACTGGATGTAGAAAAGTTTTCTGATTGCTCACACGGAGAACAGAAACCATCGTGCGTTTTTTAATGATATTGGTTGCAGAACCAGAGTGCAGATCTTCAGCTGTTTTTTTTGCTGTATAGACGGCGAGACACTGCGACCCAGGTCAAAATCTCAGTGATACAAGTCTGGCTCCCACTCAGAAGCTAACCCTCTTTGCGCAAAGTGTATTTACTTAATATCTTCCAGAAACTGAGGCTGAAGAGAGGTCATGTGACTCCGACGCTACTGTAAGCGAGAGGTGTCCCCCAGAGAACCAGCAGGTGTTTTCCAGTAGCTGGGTAGGACCTGGCTCTGCACAGAACTGACAGATTCTGTTCTCTTCTGGCCTGACTAGGGGCTTCTAGGGTTTCCTCCCACAGGGTAGAATTTCCCCCTGGAAATCTCTGCCAAATATCGGTGTCAGGTCATATCCACTAGAAGAATAGCGTAGCTTTCATCAAAGCTCACAGCTAGACACTTGGCATGCAAAGAAAGCATGTGGCTGTGCTGGGACATCAAGGACAAGTGTGCATGACATGCTGACAAGAGGATGAATGTAAGAGGCACAACATGGGCTTAGCCTAAATCCAAGGAAGGCCAAGTATGTGGTCCAGCGAGACGGTTTCAAGCCAAAGGTCTGTTTGCTGTGTCAGACCTGCCAGGCACTGAAGAAAGTATAGAACACATAAGTTCCAGCCAGTCTTCCAGCCCCATGAATGCTGCCCCTCTGCCCAGCTAGGTAAGGGTAGTGTGGCTTCTAATGTGAGTCCGCAGTTGGGAAGGCGCTGGGTATAACATCTGTCCTTTCCTGCTGGTCAACGGCATATTTCAACAGCCTGAAGTATTTCCCCAGATAAAAAGGACAGCACTACCGACCAAGTGAGCTGTTAAAAACACGAAGCTACTTACTCCTGGAGGGCAACCAGATCCAAAGCTAAAAGCCACAGCAGTGACTTGTTCCCCCAAACCATGTCACTAAAAAAAAAGAATCATGCCGTGAAACTCAACACCAAAAAGACTTCAGGAAGTGCTATTTTTAAAGCAACGTAAGCCTGAAGGACACTTTTAAAATTCTGGGCTGGCTCTGGAGAGTGGGGGCTGGATTACTTTTCTGAAAGCATTTAACAAAATATAGTTTTAAAATGTCTTGAAACCCACTTGAGCCCACGGCAAGAATCATCCCCATCTGCTGTCTGATAAGGCATGCCCCTGGAGACCCACTGGCTTGCATAGCCCAGCCTTGGAGCTGGTCAGCGCTCTCCCAAATGCTCCTACTGAGAATTAGCATCAGGCTGGCCAGCCCTTGGTCTAGAAGTGAATGCTGGGAAATTATTGTCCATTCAGGGTGAAGCAAGTGATGATTTGAATGAGAATGTCTCCTATAGTCTCGGGCATTTGAGTACTTAGTCCCCAGTTGGTGGCACTGTGTGGGGAGTTTAGGAGATATACCATTGCTGGAGGAAGGCCACTATATCGCTGGGGACAGGCCTTGGGGCTGTAAAGACACAGGCCATTGCTAGTTTGCGCTCTCTGCTTCTTGTTTGCATTTTGAGGTGTGGGCTCTCAGCTCTCAGCTTCCAGCCACTGTGTCTGCCACCCGTGCCTTGATGTCTCCACCACCACCACCACGGGGCTCTAATTCTCCAGAACTACAAACCTAAATAAGCCCTTCCTTCCACAGCTTGACTTGGTCATGGAGTTTTATCACAGCAATACAAAAGCAATTAAGACATTTCCTAAGTCGTCATTGGATGAACGGATGAACAGGGAGGCAGTGGTGACAAGGACACCAGGAGAGAAGTTCAAAGAGCAGGAGGCTGGTCCCTGTGCCTCCACATAGAGCTGTTTTGCCAGCAAGCCTGCTAACCTCACAGACTGTGCTGAGGGGAGTAGCAAGGTGAAAGCAGGGGCGGGGGAGGGGGGTCTGCAAAGTGCTGTGTCCAGACCTTCTCCCGGAAGCGTTTCTAGATTATTCTTGCTAGTCTACTCCTTGGTCAGCACCAAGCATGAACATTTATGTCTTCTTCCTGGCAATCTTGCCCATGGCTGTCCTCACACATCTCAACCCACATATCATATGGCACCTTCAACTGCCTTCTTTCTGGTGAGGACTTGGAGACAGTGACAGCAGAGGGCTTAAGTGATTGGCTTGGAGCACTCTAGCGAGTGGTAGGAAAGAGGTTTTAATCCCATACTCTCTTCCTGGTCTCTGGCACAAAGGCCAGGAAGGGGCAGAAAACAGAGGGGAGAGCCATTTCCAAGAAATAAATGGCTCCACGAGCAGAGACCATCTAGCTCGGGTTCCAGCTGCCTGGGCTCCATTGTCCTGGGTCTAGCAGGTGCTGGGTCCCCTCACCATCTATCTACATCTGCCCAGCCCTGCCTTGCCCACCATGGGCAATGGTGGAAGGAAGCCAACAACAGTAGCTGAATAGGACCAGGCTGACTCCACTCCACGGAGGGCACGAGAGATGCCTGAAGTCTCCTGTCAGGCATCCAGGAAGAGGGGCATCTGGACCTTGGCTTACCTGTTGTACCGCTCGTGAAACACACAATGGAGAGGTCATCGGGCCGTGGGGGCTGCAGGAGTGAGAAGAGACATATGTTGGGGAGAGCCAGTGGGACCCTCTACCACCCTGCCCCATGCGTGTGCTATAGTGAGGTATGTGTTGGGACTGCTACACACTCCTGTATGCTATAGCTGGAAAGATGGGCAGGTAATAACTCAGGAAAGAAGAAAGAAGCATGGTATATGGGTCCATGTCTGTCCTACCAACCTTATACCTGGTCCCATATCTCCTCCTCCAGCCTCAGCAGAGTTTGTAAGGGGGTTGGGCTGCAGAAACCAAAGACCCTTCTTTTCTAGTAGGCATGGCTTGCTGTTGAGCTATTTATAGCATCCCAAGCTCTGTATCAGGCCCTGGCTACAGCACTGGGTCCATGGCCCTAAGTCAGTAGAAGGAGCCCACTTAGTCCGTGTGCACACAGAGAACAGCTTCTTAAACAGGTAGCATATGAAGTGATGTGCAAAAGCCAGCAAGATCTATCCAGATGAAGGGAGCTTCTGGGAGGGGACATGACTGGTCGTAGATACTGTAGCCCTGGACATGGGGCATGCTGAAGGGTCATGGAGCCGTTCTCTGAGGCTGAGTCAGGGGTAGGGGAGATATAAGAATACATAGGGTACTCATGGAGGGGTCTAGGAAGCAGAGCTCTGGCCTGCTCTGGCCTGCTCTGCCTGGATCTGTGGGGAAGACTGAGCAAGAGAGGACCTAGAAGCCAGAGGCCTTGTGAGAAACTTGAACTCCTCCCTTTGATGGCCAGTCCAGAAGGCAGAGGCCGTCACTGTAACCTGACCTTGGATCGGATTGCTTGGGTTGACACCCAGAAAAGTTCAAAGAATGAAAATGAACCAAGAAAAACCCAGAATGGTGCTAATGCTTATAATCTGAGTACTGGGAAGGCAGAGACCGTCAGACTGATAGGGCTTTCTGGCCAGCCAGCCTTGCCCACTTGGCAGGACCCACTTTGAGGCAGGTGAAAGGCCCTATCTCAAGAATGCTACCTAAAGAAAATCAGTTGAGGCTGATATTGGACCTCCACACTTGCTCATATACACTTACATGAATGCCTGCCTACATATAAACATGAACGTGCACATGCGCACACACATATGCACACATACACAACACACACATATACACGCATGCACACACACACACCACACACATATACACACATGCACACACACAACACACCACACACATATACAAACATGCACATATACATATACACACATACACATACATGCACACACAGCACACACACAATGCACACACACATACACACACACCACACACATATGTACATATGCACATATACATACATACACACATACACACATGCACACACATACACACACATGCATACACACATACACACACCACACACACATACACACACATGCACACACATACACATACATGCACACACAGCACACACACAATGCACACACACATACACACACACCATACACATATGTACTTATGCACATATACATACATTCACACATACACACATGCACACACATACACACACATGCATACACACATACACACACCACACACACATACATACACATGCACACACATACACACACATGCACACACACAAATAAGTACAAAGACAGCTGAGCCACAAGCCCCTGGGCCATGAGGTTCACTTCTAGTTCTTGGATGTTTCTGTCTGTCTCATGCTCTGTGGGATTCCCAACATTCAAAAGAGCAAAAGAAAAACAAGACCTCCCCATAACAATGTTACAAGAGGACTGAGGGTGGCCAGGCCTGGATGTCCTTGTGTCTCTCTCCTGTCCTCAGTCCCTCCCTGGGCTCCTAGCCCACAGCAATGTTGGGCAGCTGGGCAGGTGCCTCTAGGCTGCATACAAGATCTGTTTATTAATATGAAGGTACTGGTTGGCTTGTCTACCCAGCTATGTGCAGTGAGGGGCTCTGAGAGGACCGTTCTTACTCACTAGCTTGCTCACCAATGCCTGCTGGAAGATTAGCTTACCACGGGGACACGATGATTCTCTTGGCCGGAGTCCTGAAAAAAAGAAAATACTGTCTTAAAAAGACTCTAGGGTTTTCATAAATTTAGAAAAGTCAAAATCACTCACTTTGCTCTTACAAAAAGCCCAGAGTTTCAGTCCCCAGCTCCGAAAAAAAGAACCAAAAAAAAAAAAAAAAAAAAAAAAGCCCAGAGTTTAGGGTCCCTGATCAGACATGGGCTGTGGTGACAAATGCCACTTAGGTGGTTCCTCCTCAAACATATTCTAGCCTAAGGCTCCTGGAAAGAGGGTGAATGCTGAGGGGTCACAGGCCCATCCCATGTGCTATAGACAGGGAGCCTGATGCTCAAGGAGAAGCCAGCACTATACAGACGCCACTTGGTTTTGGGACATGTTGGGAAACGGACACAAAAGAATGGCTGCATGACCAGGCTTCTAGATGATAACAGTCAGCGATGGTGCGCAGTGGGAAGGCAAGGAGGGGAGCTGCCAGTGCAGGTGTGGCTAATGTCACCAAGCGTTACGAGTGCATAAGGTCACGGATGCAGTGAAGGACAGAAAGAGAGAGGCATGAGGACAACTGGAGGGCTTGGGGGTCAGGGTAAGGGACTACATCCCATAAACATGGTAGAGGAAAACTGCTCTGAGCAAGCCTGGGGCTCAGGAGGCCAGGATGGCTTGCACTTTTCTATCAGCCCACACACTGCCACCAATCTGACGCCTCTGGGGTGGTCATGTACAGAAGAATTAATTTTGTGGGTTGCTGCAAGGGTCTGGATCCTGTTGACAAGAACCTTCCCAGGTTCCTGGACCATCAGTCCTGTGGTACATGAAAGTTTACTCCTTCTGCAATTGAGGAAGTGCAAGAGGCCATGTGAGTGCCTCCCAGGCTGGTGACATCGTCCATCTGTTGGTGCCTGGGGCCACTGCTGGACCAGTGTCAGAGTGTCTCAACTTAGAAGGTTCACGCAAGCACAAAGCCCAGGCCTTCCTCCTCTACCCCTTGCAATGTCTGCTATGTCTTTCCACCGATGGATCTGCAGGGCCCAGAAGAGCCACCCTCAGGCACGAGTGGGGTAGGTAACTAGCAGCTGTGAGCTGGCAGCCAGCCAGTTGTAGCCCTATGAACTCCCTACGTGCAGATTCTCACCTCTATAGCCTGCATGGACTTGATGTCCACCCCGCACTTCTTTCCCCTCTCTCTCAGGGCATCGTCAAATGGCTCCATGAGGATGACCAGCTTGAGGCCCGGAGTCTCCTTCCTCTCCACGTGTTCTAGCAGGAGTATAGCCTTATGCGGCTTATCCACGATTACAGTGCAGATGTCCGCTGTGGGGACCAAAGGGGGGAGTCAGGCTGAGTAGTGCAGGCTGGGACTGGACAGGCCACAACAGGCCGCTATACCAGCTGGTGTGTAAATGAATGTGTGAGACAGGCTCTCAGTGCCATGCATCCTGTGCACCAGGAGCATTGGGAGGAGTCAAGGGCAAAAGTCAGCGAGCCTCCTGAGGCAGATATTTTCCTTCAGGCAACCCCATTATCTTAGGTCTGCCTGGGGTATTTACTGCTACAGCAAGAGTGATGCCAAGCCGCAGGAACCTCACATGATCATGGCCTTTTAGAAAATATGGAGAGAGACTCTTTTGGCATCCCAGACCCAGGGAAGGAAGGAGGCTTTATGTGAAGCCTGAACAAGGACAGTTTAGCCCTAGGAGGCCAGGTCAGGGGCCATCATATAAGCCCCTGGCGTTTTGGTTTGCTTTTTTTCAAATTGTGAGATAGAGTCTCGCACAGCCCAGGCTGGTCTCCTGCTGGTTGTGCTGTGGAGGATGACTTTGAACTTCTGATCCTCCTCCTTCAACTTTCCAAGTGTTGGAGTTTCAGACATGTTCCACTGTGTCTGGCTAATATCTTAGTATTTTCTGAGAGCAGAGGTAAAATTCCTTTTATGAATGCCCAACGATCAGTGTGACCCAAGAGGCTGGAGGGTGAGGGCTGACGCTCATTCAGGAGGGAATGGAGCTGGGGCTCACCTGTATTGATGATGTAGCGGATAGACCCTGGGCCCAGTGTGTCATAGAGCGGTACCACCACCATGGAATATGTGTAGCAGGCCAGCTCAGCAATGATCCACTGCAGAAGTGCAAAGTTGGGGTTAAGTAGAAGGAGGTGAGATTAATCCAGTGAGTCAGTTTGAGCCAAGGCTAACGCAAAAACCTCTAGACCATGCTTGCTATGATACTGGGTAACCCCTGGATTTCATGTTTATGCAGTCCAGATCCACTCCCTGCCCCTGCATGGGCCTCTTCCTCATGACTGTGGCTCCAGCTACAATGTGGATGGAGCTTGGCTAGGACCTCCCTTCCTGCTGCAGTGAAGAGCTGGGCAGGGAGGTGATAACACTACAGCCCTAGATCTTACTCTTGGTCAGTCCCAAGGCCCTACCAAGAGCAGGGACACGACTCCCAATCCCTATTCCACTGATGCCTCTGAAAGCAGTCAGACGGATGCTCACCTCTGGCCGATTTTGTGCAAAAACGCCAATGAACTGCTCTGTGCCCACTTTACAGTCATGCTGGAGAAGTCCTGACCCCAGGAATTCAGCCCTTTTGGCCACCTGCATGCAGATGGGTGGGGGTGGGGTGATAGAGAAAGGAGAAGGCTTAAGCAGAGGAATTTGGTGGGAAGGCCAGAAACATAAACTGTGACCTGCTCTGGCTTGTCAACATTCCATCACCGATGTCTGTGTGTAGGGGGTTCATGAAGCCCCACCTATCCCCTGGGAGATGCCACGGTCAATGGCTGGGGTGGGGATGGGGTCATGTTCTTCTTACTGATAAGTTGTTCATGCTCCTGTAACTAAGCCCTTACCCATTCCCATGTCAGCAACCCCACTGAAGCTCAGAGGGTCACAAAAGCCAAACAGACAGGAAAGCGTGTGTGTGTGTGTGTGTGTGTGTGTGTGTGTGTGTGTGTGTGTGTGTGTGTGTTGGGGGTGGGGGTGGGACTTGTCAGGAAGGATTTCAGTGGGATGAGAGGCAAAAGCAACTCAGACACATTACATACATCGTCATGACACTGTCACCACTGTCAAAAGTTTAAAAGCAAGTATAAGAATGAAAACAAAACAAAGCAAGGGCCTTGTACACATTCTACATCCAGCTTCAAATGTGGGCATTTTTCAGTGTAATAATACATTTCTCTAAAGACTTTGAAAAAGGAAGACTTTAATACTGTACATATATTTGTATATTTTAGTCTGTTTAATTTTATTTTTATGGCTTCTTGGTTTTTTTATTTTTATTGCATTTGAGAGTTTATTTTTTTAACCATAGATAATATCTGAATTGACTGTCACTATGCAGACATTGAATTCACATTGTTCTATTTTTCATATTATGTTGCATAAAAACATACAAAACTTTCCAAGGTAAAAAAAAAACTGATTTTTTTTTACCTTGAATTTTAAGAAATGAGGCCCTTGGAAGCCAGCTGGGTATTCCTGAGCCTCCTCCACCCAACATGGGCTGGAAAGGGCTGGACAGGTTGGGGTCTGTGCCCTCACTCACCTCTTGATAGGACAGCCACTGGTAAGGTTGCTCTGGCTTCCGGAAGCCAAGACAGGGTCCATTCCCTGTGGAAAGACAAGTGGGCCTTGTGTCAGGGAGGACTCACCTGCCCCTGCCCCCAGGCACTGGGTGGAAATGGTCTGCCATTGGAGCCTCTGGCTTCAGGAACCTCCATCCAGCAGCGTGCTGTGGCCCAGGGATGTTATAAGAATGTAAGAACAGTTCCTCCCTGGGGATCTGGGAGGCCAGGAGTGTCGATAGCATGGTACCTTGTTCCCACTATGACTTATGTGACAGTTCCTATGGGAGAGCTAACAGGGCACTTATAGTTGGTGACAGGGGGCAGTGTCTGCCTCCCTATGTCTCATACTATTGAGATACCTCAGGGGTGCAGGTTCCAAACCATGACTGACAGAGTGATAAGACAGTTCTAGGCTCCCCAGGGTCTGCCCATGGAGGATGTAGAGAGTATAAGGCCTGGTATCAGGCACTCATGTGAAGGGTTGAAGCAAAGCTGAAATGACCCCTAAGCCATGTAAGTCAGCTGCTTCTCTTACTGGCAGAAAGACCAGGAACTCTCTGCTGACCTGGGCATTGCTTTGTCCCTTGTCCCACGTTGGAGATCTGCTCAATGCCTGATAACAATGTTCCGTACACCTCTCCTTACCTGAGATGCTAAGCCCACGTCGGAACACCTGGTACATCGTCCGGGCATCGTCATAGTAGTGGGTAAGCAACTGAGTGCAATCCCCAATCACAGATCGCCGGGCTCCACCACTGTCCTAGAAAACCAACATATCAGAGGGGTTGGATGAGGCAGGCAGGGACATCAGGAGTGAGTCCTGGAGTGTGCACAGCTTGGATGCACTCTTGGTTCACGTAGTTGAGGTTTGGAAGTGCTCACATTTGCTACCGGTTCACACCAAGAGTATTCACACGTAGTCTATTTGTGTCCACACTCAACATAATTAGATACTGCACACAGGCCCAGTCTCTCTCCCCCCCCCTTTCTCTCTCTCTCTCTCTCTCTCTCTCTCTCTCTCTCTCTCTCTCTCACACACACACACACACACACACACACCCCTACACTTGACAGGCACACAGTGTTTGTGTACCAGATCAGCAAATGCAGAATGCCCACATTTTCCAGGAACTCTGGAGACATAGCTCTAGAAAGGAATGGGAGCCATATCACTTGGAATCAGGATCAACCTGCCGAGGTACCCTGCAGCAGGCCACCTATTGCTATGCAGGGCAAAGCCCTATACCCAGGGCAGCTATGTATAGCCCTGAGCTAATAAGACTGGTACCCATCACTGATGCTAACGTGAATTTGCTGGTGACTAGGCTTTAAGGTACTTTCCAAGAAACTGAAGCCTAAGAGTGTGTGTAGGGAGAGAACAGACTGGATAGCAAGATCCTGGGCCCTCAGCGATGCAGATCCAGAGAGGCATGAAGCCCAGAGCTCTTCGACCACGGCCCTGCCTGATCTCTCAGTGCTATTTGGGTTGTCCTGGGATGGCCCAGAGCCACCTGGTTCTTGGGACATTGGGTCTAAAGAAAAATTAGCACCGCAGAGCAAATGGCCAAATGCAAAACCACAACCATTTGGAGTGGAACGTTCTGATTGGCCAGTTCTGCCCGAGAGAGACTCGTGTGGTAATTATGGGTACTTGTAGTCAGACCTGCTCCATACCCGGACAGCAGATCTGACACTGCTGGAGACTATATGCCAGGGACCGGGGCGGGGGGCTTGTGCCTGTGTTTTGGGCAGGGGCATCTGGGATTTTGAGGTGATGCACAGGGACTGGCCAGGCAGAATATCCCGCACGCAGTAGCAAGCACACACTTATGGTGTAAGAGCTCAGAGTGCTGGGGGAAGTGTGGGGAATCTGTGGTACTCTAGATAAACACGAAGTGAGGGCAGTTTGGAGAGGGACACAGACCCAGGAGTGAGGGCTGGACTTTGGGTGGAGGGAAGGGAAGGGCTTTAAGCTGGGGGAGTGAAATAGTCTCAATTATGCGTGTCCCAAGGAGTGCAAGAGGGCTTGCCACCCTCACATCCTTTTTTGCCCCAGTTGTCACCTTTGCCTAGTTCACACAGCCACTCACAGTACTGGAGGACAGGGACAGAGAAGTCTTCCCTGAAAGGGTGGATCTTTCTGGAGGACAGGAACAGAGGTCTTCCCTAAGGTCTGTCTGGGTGAGTTGCAATTATAAGCTGAACCGAAGTCCAACTACTCTTAGTGGTTTCTCTGCTCCATCCTGCCTACCATTTGGTGCTCCTTGGAGTACGCACTTTACAAACTCAGTGAGGCCAAGAACCACAGAGCTCAGGTTGGAGCTTTCCGGCCTTCAGCCCAGGATTTCTCTTCTCCATTCTCATTGCCCCACTGCTGGTCTTTTCTAGTCCCTCTTCAACTGCCCGGCACCAAACACAAGCCAGCATTTCCCAACACCACACACTTTCGAGCATACCTGGGCCTTTGCACACGGCATTCCTAGGAAGACAACCTGGGAGTCAGATCTCTGCTCTCCCTGTGCCCTTCCCAGTTGGCAAAACATTGCCAAGCTGATGGTCACCAGATGTATGGTCAAGAACAAAGTGAGGTGCGCAAGCGTGTGTATCTCACTTAAAACTGGGGAGCTGGGGGTGCTGATGTGCACCTGCAATCCTAGCACCAGGGACCCAGAGGCAGGAGGATCCAGGGCTTGAAGCCAGCCTGGGTTACATGAGAGCCTGTCTGGAAAACAAACAAACAAACAAACAAACAAAGAAACAAAAAAACCAACCAACCACAAAACGGTTAGGAGATGAGGCTATCTCTCTAAACTGGCACAGAACTGCTAACAGAACCAAAAGCCCAGCTGCAGGAGGTAGAAGTTTTTTGGAATGAAGCTTTTCATTTCTTATGAACCATGTGAATACACTGTCCATGGAAATTTGCACAGTAAGTTTAGAACACAGGCAGAATTAAAAGCAAAACAAGCTAGCTAAGCCAAGCCAAAAAACAAACAAACAAACAAACAAAAAACCCCAAAGTAAAACAAAAAACAAAACAAACAAACAAAAAACCAACAACAACCAAAACCAAAACAAGAGCAACAAAAACTGGTTACTCTTCCAGAAGACCAGGGTTCAATTCCCAGGACCCATATGGCAGCTCACGACTGTCTATAATTCCAGTCTCAAGAGATCTGGCACCCTCCCACAGACATACATGCAGGGAAAACACCAATGCACACACAAATAAACAAATCTTAAACAAAAGCCAAAGTCCTTAAGTTCCAAGGAGAAGGAAATCTCACTAGTTCATTGCTGGCAAGTGAGTGTATCTTCTCTGTTACTGCTGACCTTCCTCTGAGCCAGGTGCTGTGTGAGCAGAGGACCCTGGGATGAGCTCAGCTCTCTGCCCTGTCAGCCAAGACTAAGGGCAGGAACTTGGGAGTGAATTGACCCTGCAGGTCCCAAGGACCTGCTTAGCCTGCCTCGTGGTCAAGGTCAGGCTCTGTCAGGGGTCAGTCGTTGGCAGAGGTAGGCGGACCATCTTGCTGGCAACCTTGCCCAAGGCCACTGCAGAGCCTGTTGGCTGGTTACCAGGGAACACCAGGATTTTTTGGGGGTTACTTGGAGTCAAACAAGCTGCAGGTTTGACTTCTACCTCCTGGGGCTGCTTTGCATGATGGGACAGCTCTGCCCTGCTCACCTCTACTTCTTCCGACTGCATCAGGAGGTTGCATGGTGGTTGCAAGGCCTTTGGCCGGTGAGTGAGCCAGTATGCAAGGATGGCAGCCAGTGCACCCATACTCACAAGGGTGGTGGCTGAGAGGCTGCGGAAAAACTGGCCCAAGTCCGATAGCTCGGGCAGCCGCAGGATCCTCAGGATCTCCTGGGTCTGCATCTTCTCCAGAAGTGACAGGGCAATCTCTGTAGGAGACAAGAGATAAGTGAGGGAGGAGACCAGACAGACAGGCCATGGAGGGGTCGCTAGTGGACCGGCCCGATATGCAGTCTCCTAGTACAGCACAGCACAGCCCAGAAGCTGGACACTTGGAGATGCTTTTCTCTGGGGAGAGACTAGAGCCCTCAGTACTCACACCTGGCAGTCTAACATCAGTTTTCCTGAGAACCACATGCTCATGCCCGGGGCCATGGCTGACAGCTGATTCCACATCTGCCAGGGGTCAGCATGCACTGGCAGTTCTGGGCACAGGGTCTCTCAGGTCTCAGGGTCCTTTGTGACCCTGGTCACAGATCTTTGCTTATGTTTGCTTCTGGGATACAGATAAACAGATAGCAGAAAGCACCCATCGCTGTGTACAGGATGAGCTGGGGTGGAAGGATGCAGGCTCTACTTGATCCACCTCTGAGCTCAAGCCCAGGCTTTGACTCTGAAGGAGAGAAGGAAGGGGAATTTGGAGGAGTCCGTGGACTAGCCGAATAGATAGCTTCAGGCTTCATGACTTGAAGGTAGCAATATGACCATTGTGGTACTAGCACACATGGGGTACTAACAGGCATAGCTGGCCCAATCCTTGACCGGATATAGTTAATGGAGCAGAGGGAAGTGTTTAGGCATTAAACTGATGGGAAGAGGAAAATAAACAAGGCTAAGAGAGGAAGGACTATAGGGATGGATGGGTCTAGTGGAACCTGCACGTGGTGACCAGGATGCCCTGAAGGAAAGCAGGGCGTCTTTCAGAGATCTCTTATGTCCTTCTGTTAGCCGCTAGGTGATGACACATTGGCTGAGCAGGTACACAAGGCTCTGGGTTCTGCACCTTGCTCAGGACTGAGAGGTTGCAGAGGAATTGGTCAGGTGTTAGATGCTGGAACTCATACTGGGGCCCCTTAGTGTCACTACCTGGTATGACCTGGAGCTAGAAGCTCCTGGGACATGCACAGGTCTGCCTTTCCAGTGGTTGAATGGCAGGCTCTGGCCTGCCACACCCTGTTTGCAGACTGCCTCTTCATGGACCCTTGACATCATAGAAGTGGTAGGTATGGTTTTCCTTCTCGAGAAACAAAACTAAATGCCAGCAGTGGCGACTCTGGAGCCACAGGACAGGAACTAAACAGTTGGTTGCCCTCTGACTATTTCTTTCTCCCTAAATAGTAGTTAAGCTAAACTATAACATGGCATGAGGTCAACAGTGTTCAAAATCGTCATAGGCAGAGGGAAGAAAGCTCTTCGGTTCAAGTCTTTATAAACTACACACAGTTAAGCATACCCTACCCTCTCTGAACCTTCACTTCCCCATCTTTGAAATGGGCACAGTACCCCTGAGCATGGCACAGTCACAGAACAATAGACATAATTACAAGATGCGTCTGTTAGATGGAGGAGGCTGCTCAGCCCTGGAGAGAGTAGAGGCAGGACTGGCCCTGGTGGTCCAAACACTGGACAGAGGCAGTTTGGCCCGGCCCCTGTGCTTCCACGGGAGTGTAGCTTTGCAGACGCACACCAGGTTTTCTGAGTTCCAGGGGTACTCACCTACCTCCAGGGATGGGTGTTCCTAGAGAGCTGTGAACGTGGGCCCCTGTCTGGTAAAGGCATCGGCCCTGATCTATGGAGTTTGAAACTCGATTTTACTAGCAGTCTCTTTTGCTGTTTAAATGTGTGTGAGTATTTTGCTTGCGTGTACATCTATGTGCCACATGCATACCTGGTAAAGGTCAGAATAGAGTGTCAGATTCCCTGAAACTGGAAACTGGATGGAGTGAAAGTTATGAGCCACTAATGTCAGTGCTAGGAATTAAGTCTGGGTCTCTGGGAAAGCAGCAAATTTTCTTAACTGCGGAGCCATCTCTCCAGCTCCCTCTAGAAAGCAATCTTCTGGAGTTGGGGATTTAGCTCAGTGGTAGCGAGCTTGCCTAGCAAGCGCAAGGACCTGGGTTCGGTCCTCAGCTCCGGGGCGGGAGGTGGGGGTGGGGTGGGGGGAGGGCGGGGAGAAAGCAGTCTTCTTAAATGAGACCAATGATAAGGACAAACGTCCCACAGCAATCTCAATCTCTCTCTCTCTCTCTCTCTCTCTCTCTCTCTCTCTCTCTCTCTCTCTCTCTCTCTTTCTCTCTCTGCAGGTCAACTAGCTAAGATTCTCATCATCAGAGCAGAGTCACGCCTATGGACCACATAACTCCACCAAGGAAAACCTATTAATGGAGAGAGGGCTCTGGGTAGGTGGCCAGGGGCCTTCTCTTCTCGGGACATCCCCTTAGCTAAGAATGCAGATGAGAAGCCCAAGTTCCAGCCAGACCTACCAGATGAGTGACTTAGTGGGAAATCTAGACTCTTCCACCAGCTTTCGGGGAGGGCTCTGAGCTGAGGGTGTTTTCCTTTAACGAAATGAACTGACTCAGCGGGCCCCTATCCAGCCCCAAGGAATCTACTTGATGGTTTAAAACAGTGTTAAAGAGGCTGGAAGGTTATCTTGGGATCGCCAATCCCTGGTCCTTGGCAGTTGCTCACAGACAGGCCTCACGCTGCAGCACAAACTAGCCATCCGAGGTAGAGGGTTGCGTCGCTTTAGCACCGTCACGGGGTACGTCCACCCTCCCACCCGTTTATCTGGCAGTCTCCACATGGTCTCTGTTCTCACCGCCTCAGAGCTGCAGGGAAGACATGAGGGAGTGGGCAGCGGTGTACAGTATGGTCTAGGCTGTGATCAGACACAAGGCGGCAGAGGAGGTGCCTGACTCAGCTATGACGAGGCAGAGCAGGCTTCTGGCAGGAAGTGATGGGGGAGGAGAAGAGGGAGTCCTAGGCCGAGAGAAGCCAACACGCAAAAGCTGGAGAGTGGCTGCAACGCACGGGAACAGTGTTCTATTCAGGTAATAAAGCCTTTGAGCCCCTGAAATCCTGTACAAAGGTCCCCATGGCAAGCCTGTGAGGATAGTCTCTGAGCTTCAGGAAGAGTGGGACTTGATTAAACTTCCTGACTTCCTGATTCCTAGAAAAACCTGTCTTCTGCGCCACACTGTTTAGTCCTTGAAACAGCTTCTACAGCTACTGCAGGAAAGTGGAGCCGACCATGTTAGTGAGTGAGGGGCACGGAATGCGTCCCCTTGTCCTCTGTGGCCACCCCACCCCTGCCAACACAGACATTTCCACAATTTTCCTCTCCTTTGCAATCATGTTGGACACACAGAAGAAACAGCTCTCGCCTGCCCAGAAGGACCCAGGTTCAGGTCCTGGGAGGTGGTAGCAACATGCAGAAATGCCGGAGTCTGGGATTAGTCATGCACTCTTTGCTTTCCACACACCATGAGTCACCCCCCACCTGGACCAATGAAGGGCATTAGATGAAGGACTGCTCCTCAGGTAGCCGTCTACTTAAGGATCTGGCTACAGTGGCCATAGCTCCTGTGGCCCCGAGTCTAGCCTGCAAGCCTCCTTGGCAGACAGAGGGTTCTGTTTTACCAGCTTTACCTCCTTAGACAGACAGTCAGAGTGCTTGTT